>NC_088864.1:31785894-32013565 GCF_032884065.1 Artemia franciscana | reverse complement strand
AGGTGACGTCATGTTTCTGTGTCGGCTGACGTCATGAAATTAGTTGTCATCATTTTTGTTATGACGATGCTTAGTATATTGTAAAACACATTAATTTGGTTAATAATATACCATTTAAAACACCAAAATGAACATGCTGGAGTAGTCACTCGGTGAGAGAGGGTGTCAGAACGGAGAATGAAGGTCCCAGGTTCAAATCCTGGTTAGGCTAATAAAGGTAAAAAACTAAAAACTAAAAAAAAACTGAAAAAACTAAAAAAAAGCAAAAACTACAAAAAAAAACTAAAAACTAATAAAAAAATAAAAAAGCCGAAAAACTAAAAAAACTAAAGAAACTAAAAAAAGGAAAAAAACTTAAAAAAACTAAAAACTAAAAAAAACTAAAAAAAAGGAAAAAACTAAAAAATAGAAGAGAAAAAGAAAACTAATAAAATTAAAAATGAAAATAAAAAAAAATAAAAAAGATAAAAACTAAAAAAAAAGTAAAAAGAAAAAACAAAAAAAAACTAAAAAAGCTAAAAAAAAAAGGTAAAAACCAATAAAAAACTAAAAAGAAAAAAAGGTAAAAAACTAAAAAAAAATTACATCTAAAAAACTAAAAAAAACTAAAAAAGGTAAAACCTAAAAGAACTAAAAAAGAAAAAAAACTAAAAAAAGGAAAAAAACTGAAAAATAAAGGAGAAAAAAAAAACTAAAAAAATATAAATAAAAATAAAAAAGGTAAAAAAAAACTAAAAAGAAAAAAGAAAAAAACTAAAAAACCTAAAAAAAGGTCAAAACCAATAAAAAAAACTAAAAGGAAAAAAAGGGAAAAAATTAAAAATTTATTTCATCATATACCAATTCAAAAACGAATGTATACCGGGATGACAACCGGGACACAGGGAATATAAATGACACAACTACAACGGGGACGCCGGGGGGCACAGGGGGATATAAATGACGACCGGGACACCGGGACACAAGGAATATAAATGACGCCTGGGACGCTCAAAGAAATCACAGACTGGGACACCGGGACACAAATGACGACCGGGACACAGGGAATATAAATGACGACCGGGACACAGGGACATAACTACAAAGGGGACGCCGGGGTGCACAGGGGGATATATAAATGACGATGGCGACTCAGGGAATGGTCGATTAGCAATCACCATCAACAAAGCTCAAGGGCAATCATTAGAATCATTAGGTATAGATCTGAATACGGATTGTTTTCCCATGGACCATTATATGTTGCATGTTCAAGAGTCGGTAAACCTGACAATCTATTTATATGCACAGACAATGGGACAGCAAAGAATGTTGTATATTCGCAAGTTTTACGTAGTTAAAAACATATATATATATATATATATATATATATATATATATATATATATATATATATATATATATATATATATATATATATATATATATATATATATATATATATATATATATATATATATATATATATATATATATATATATATATATATATATATATATATATCTATATTCACAGGTGGGACATAGGGACACAACTACAATGGCGCGTAACTAATATGACGCGTAACGACTTACGCGCGCGGGGGGGCTTGGGGGGGGGGCGCGAAGCCCCCCCACCAACTAAGTGTTGGGGTGGCGCTTCGCGCCACCCCAACAGCTAGTATATATATATATATATATATATATATATATATATATATATATATATATATATATATATATATATATATATATATATTTATATATATATATATATATATATATATATATATATAGAAGATATAATCTGGCGTAACAGAAATAACAGACAGACAACTTATTTATATATATATATATATATATATATATATATATATATATATATATATACATATATATATATATATATATATATATATATATATATATATATATATATATATATATATATATATATTTATATATATATATATATATATATATATATATATATATATATATATATATATATATATATATATATATATATATATATATAATATATATATCTATATATATATATATATATATATATATATATATATATATATATATATATATATATATATATAAATATATATATATATATATATATATATATATATATATATATATATATATATATATATATATATATATATATATAGTTTGAAACACATATATAAATCTGTCTATATTCACAGGTGGGACACAGGCACACAACTACAATGGCGCGTAACTAATTTGGCGCGTAACGACTTACGCGCGCGGGGGGGCTTATATATATGGGGTGGCGCTTCACACCACCCCAGCAGCTAGTATATATATATATATATATATATATATATATATATATATATATATATATATATATATATATATATATATATATATATATATATATATATATATAAATAAGTTGTCTGTCTGTGTGTCTGTCTGTGGATCAGGTGACGTCATGTTTCTGTGTTGACTGACGTCATGAAATTAGTTGTCGTCATTTTTGCTTTGACGGTGACGTCATTCAAGATATTTAAGACATATGTTCACGTAGAAATCTATTAATTTTTAAGTTTACAATGACTGATGAACTTACCATGGCAAAAGCCGATGAAGATGCTCAAAGAGTCTATGCCAAAAAACTTGCTGCTGATAGAGAAAGTCAGAAAAGAAAGCGTGCCGAGGAACTACCAGAGCAACGCGAAAGCAGACTTGCTGGTAAAAGAGAAAGTGAAAAAAGAAGGCGTGCCGAGGAATCAAAAGAACAGCAAGGAAACAGGCTTGAGGCTGATAGAGAAAAAAAGAACAGAAAGCGTGCCGAGGAATCAAAAGAACAGCAAGGAAACAGGCTTGAGGCTGATAAAGGAAGAAAGAACAGAAACCGTGCCGAGGAATTACCAGAGCAAAGCGGAAGCAGAATTGCTGCTAAAAGAGAAAGTGAAAAAAGAAGGCGTGCCAAGGAATTACAAGAACAGCAAGAAATCAGGCTTGCTGCTGATAGAGAAAGTAAGAAAAGAAAGCGTGCCGAGGAATCAGAGCAACCTGAAAGTTATCGCCTGACATTCAGGTACAACCCAGTCGATGATTATAGCTTGAGTAGATGTGTTCAAATCGTGACAATGTCTAAAATTTGTCCCTATTGCAAGGCCTTGAAATTCAATGGTGAAACAATGGGAATGTGTTGCGCCTCAGGAAAAGTTAAACTTCCTCTATTGGCTGCACCACCAGAGCCATTGAAGACTTTCCTTACTGAAACTACGTCAGAATCTAAGCGTTTTTTGTCAAAAATCAGAAAATACAACTCATGTTTCCAAATGACGTCGTTTGGAGCCCAAATCGAAAATCCAGATCAATTTATGTCTACTTTCAAAGTAAAAGGGCAAATTTATCATAGAGCAGGGCCCCTTCTACCATTCTCAGGCGAGAATCATAAATTTTTACAATTGTACTTCATCAGTGATAGAAATTCTGAATTGAATGCACGTTGCGAAATTTCTCCCAACGTTGAAAGGACAATCGTTTCCCAATTGCAACATCTTTTCCACGAAAATAATACTTTAGTGCGTCTGTTCAAAACAGCCATCGATTTGATGCCTACTGATACGCATAAAATTGTTATTTCCGCTCACAAAACGCCTCCTGGCCAACATGTGCGTAGATACAATGCTCCAACTATCGACGAAGTGGCAATCGTTATGGTCGGTGATCAGTTTTTACCTCGAGATATTATTCTTCATAAGCGAAATGCTCAGTTGTTAAGAATTGCTGAAACTCATCGATGCTACGATGCCCTACAATATCCTATCATTTTTTGGGATGGAGCCGACGGCTATCACTTTAATATTAAATTGATGAATCCAGCCACTAACAAAGAAATGAATAAGAAATGCAGTGCAATGCATTATTATTCCTATAGACTAATGATTCGGCAGGATGAAGAAAATTATATTTTAAAATGCCGTGAATTGTTTCACCAATTCGTCGTTGATATGTATGCTAAAATTGAATCAGAACGTTTGCTATATATCCGCCTGAATCAGACCAAGCTCCGCTCTTAACAATACATTCATTTGCGAGATGCAATTATAAATGACGGTAATACCACAAACGTTGGAAGATTAACAATTTTACCTTCGTCATATGCTGGCAGTCCCCGTCATATGCATGAATATGCTCAAGATGCTATTGCGTATGTTCGTCTCTATGGTCGTCCAGATTTATTTATTACATTTACATGTAATCAATCTTGGGACGAGATACTGCAGCTTTTACTTCAAGGACAATCGGCGGTTCATAGGCATGACATTACGGCCCGTGTCTTCCGGCAAAAGTTGAAATCACTGATAAACTACATTGTAAAACTTGAAGTGTTTGGGTCAGTGCGATGCTGGATGTACTCAGTGGAATGGCAAAAACGAGGTTTGCCACACGCACATATACTAATCTGGCTACATAAAAAAATTACTTCGAACGAAATTGATGATGTGATTTCCGCTGAAATACCTGATAAAAATGTCGATAAGGGGTTACATGATATTATTGTAAAAAATATGATACACGGACCTTGCGGTGCACTGAACGAAAATTCACCATGCATGGCCAAAGCAAGGTGCACAAAGCAATATCCTCGACTTTTAGTATCAAACACAATTACTGGCAATGATGGTTACCCACAATATAGAAGAAGATCTACTGAAGATGGCGGTAAAACAGCAATAATAAAGAAGCGTAACGGTACCACCATCGAAGTAGATAACCAGTGGGTTGTTCCATATTCCCCATTATTATCAAAAAATATTTAATGCACACATAAACGTTGAATACTGTAACTCCGTAAAGGCAATCAAATACATATGTAAATACGTCAACAAAGGCAGTGACATGGCAGTTTTTGGCTTGCAGCCCGAAATCAAAGATTTCGATGAAATCGTACAATATCAGGCTGGAAGATACATAAGCAGTAATGAAGCTGTTTGGCAAATTCTTTCATTTCCGATACATGAACGTAGTCCAGCTGTTGTTCACTTAGCGGTACATTTACAGAATGGTCAACGTGTTTATTTCACGGAAACCAACGTGCAACAAAGAGTCCTGAATCCACCGGATACAACATTAACAGCTTTTTTTTCGCTTTGCAAAAATGATTCTTTTGCAAAAAAACTGCTGTATACTGAAGTGCCTTCGTATTACACGTGGAATACTAAAAATAAAGTATTTGAACGTCGAAAACAGGGTAAGTCAGTCGACGGCCAACCTACCATCTTCAAAGATACCACGATAGGAAGACTCTACACCGTTCACCCCAATCAACATGAATGCTTCTTTCTACGCCTGCTTTTGGTGAATGTACCCGGTCCGACATCCTTTGAGTATTTGAGGACTGTAAATGGTACTATACATGACACTTACCGTAGTGCATGCCAAGCTCTGAATTTATTGGAGAATGACCAACACTGGGATAACTGCATCAATGACGCGTGCGAAACGTCAACCCCAAGTCAAATTCGTGCATTGTTTGGCATCATTTTAACAACTTGCTGTCCATCAGCTCCTACAGAGTTATGGGAAAAATATAAGTCAAAAATGTCCGAAGATATACTCCATCGAAAACAGTTAGAGACGTCAGATATGACTTTTGATTTTACATCAGAAATTTATAACTACACTTTAGTTGTTATAGAAGATTTGTGCGTAAGTATGGCAAACAAACCTCTTCAGGATTTGGGAATGCCTTCACCTAACCGTATCGCTGCTGTTTCGACATGTGTAGAATTGGATCGTGAACAAAGTTACAGTACGAGTGATCTATTGTCGTATGTACAAAATAACATTTCCAAGTTAACGTCGGAACAAAAAGACATTTATGATACGATAATGCATTGTGTCGATAACAACGTTGGAGAAATTTTCTTTTTGGATGCGCCAGGAGGTACTGGTAAAACGTTTGTGATAAAACTTATTCTGGCATCAATTCGATCAAAAAATGATATAGCGTTGGCAATTGCGTCGTCCGGAATAGCCGCAACATTGCTGCCTGGTGGAAGAACTGCTCATTCCGCTTTGAAATTGCCTCTGAACTTGCATTCTACAGAAACTCCCACGTGCAATATTTCCAAATCATCTGGGATGGGTAAAGTATTGCAGCAATGCAAACTTATTATTTGGGATGAGTGCACAATGGCACTCAAAAAATCGGTCGAGGCTCTGGATCAATGCTTGAAAGATTTGCGAGGGAAGTCGAAACCATTTGGCAGCACATTAATATTGCTTGCGGGAGATTTCAGGCAAACATTATCTATAATACCTAGATCAACTCCTACAGACGAAATGAATGCTTGCCTGAAAAATTCTAATTTATGGGCACACGTAAAAACATTAAAATTAACTACAAATATGCGTGTCCGATTGCAAAACGATGACTCTGGTCAAACATTTTCAGATCAATTGCTGGCAATGGGAAACGGAAAGCTCCCAATAGACTCAATTTCAGGAAGTATACAACTACCTGCTGATTTCTGTAATTTAGTGACGTCCAAAAATGAATTGATTGAAAAAGTATTTCCGAATATTCTAAAAAATTATAAAAATAATAAATGGCTAAGTGAAAGAGCGATTCTCGCACCCAAAAATATAGACGTCCACGAAATCAACAATATTGTTTTGACCAAGATTAGAGACCAGGCAGTCCTTTACAAGTCAGTCGACACAGTTTTGGAACCAAATGAAGCGGTTAATTATCCATCTGAATTTTTAAATTCCATAGATCTTTCAGGGTTTCCACCACACGTGCTACAACTAAAAATAGACGTACCAATAATACTTTTAAGAAATATAAACCCACCAAAGCTTTGCAATGGCACTCGACTTGCCGTAAAAAAAAACAATGGAAAACCTAATTGAGGCCACAATCTTGACAGGGCCTTTTGAGGGTGAGGCTGTTCTTATTCCTCGCATTCCCATGATTCCAACGGATCTGCCTTTTCAATTTAAAAGATTGCAATTCCCAATTCGATTAGCATTTGCAATCACCATTAACAAAGCTCAAGGTCAATCATTAGAAAAATGTGGTATAGATCTTAATACTGATTGTTTTTCCCATGGACAATTGTACGTTGCATGTTCGAGGGTCGGTAAACCTGACAATCTATTTATATGCAGCGACAACTGGACAGCGAAGAATGTTGTATATTCGCAAGTTTTACGCAGTTAATTTGTATTTTGGAACCAAATGAAGCGGTTAATTATCCATCTGAATTTTTAAATTCCATAGATCCTTCAGGGTTTCCACCACACGTGCTACAACTAAAAATAGGCGTACCAATAATACTTTTAAGAAATATCAACCCACCAAAGCTTTGCAATGGCACGCGACTTGCCGTAAAAAAAACAATAGAAAACCTAATAGAGGCCACAATCTTGACAGGGCCTTATGAGGGTGAGGCTGTTCTTATTCCTCGCATTCCCATGATTCCAACGGATCTGCTTTTGCAATTTAAAAGATTGCAATTCCCAATTCGATTAGCATTTGCAACCACCATCAACAAAGCTCAAGGGCAATCACTAGAAAAATGCGGTATAGATCTTAATACAGATTGCTTTACCAATGTACAATTGTATGTTGCATCTTTGAGGGTCGGTAAACCTGACAATCTATTTATACGCACAGACAATGGGACAGCGAAGACTTGTATATTCACAAATTTTACGTAGTTAATTTGTATTGTATCCATCTATCTATCTATCTATATAAAAACGAGTTTTGTGTATGCATGTTTATTTGTTTGTAAAAAGAGCGTTTGCATATGACGTCATTATTAGTACATACGGCTTTGTATATGGACAGACAATGGGAAAGCCAAGAATGTTATATATTCGCAATTTTTACGTAATTTGAAACACATATATAAATACATCTATA
The DNA here is from genome assembly GCF_032884065.1 of Artemia franciscana. NCBI lineage: Eukaryota > Metazoa > Arthropoda > Branchiopoda > Anostraca > Artemiidae > Artemia > Artemia franciscana. Next base: position 32,005,653 of record NC_088864.1, on the reverse strand, counting down.
TTCACAGGTGGGACACAGGGACACAACTACAATGGCGCGTAACTAATATGGCGCGTAACGACTTACGCGCGCGGGGGGGCTTGGGGGGTTGCGAAGCGCCCCACCAACTAGGTGTTGGGGTGGCGCGAAGCGCCACCCCAACAGCTAGTATATATATATAAATAAGTTGTCTGTGTGTGTGGGTCTGTCGGGCGTCATGTTTGTGTGTTGACTGACGTCATGAAGTTAGTTGTCGTCATTTTTGTTATGACGGTGACGTCATTAAAGGTATTTAAGACATGCGTTCACGGAGAAATCTATTAAAGTTTAACTGTAAAATGACTGATGAACTTACAATGGCAACAGCCGAGGAACATGCTCAAAGAGTCTATGCCAAAAAACTTGCTGCTGATAGAGAAAGTAAGAAAAGAAAGCGTGCCGAGGAATCACAAGAACAGCAAGAAAACAGGCCTGAGGCTGATAGAGAAAGAAAGAACAGAAAGCGTGCCGAGGAACTACCAGAGCAACACGAAACCAGACTTGCTGCTAAAAGAGAAAGTGAAAAAAGAAGGCGTGCCGAGGAACTACCAGATCAACATGAAACCAGACTTGCTGCTAAAAGAGAAAGTGAAAAAAGAAGGCATGCCGAGGAACTACCAGTGCAACATGAAACCAGACTTGCTGCTAAAAGAGAAAGTGAAAAAAGAAGGCGTGCCGAGGAATCACAAGAACAGCACGAAATCAGGCTTGCTGCTGATAGAGAAAGTAAGAAAAGAAAGCGTGCCGAGGAATCAGAGCAACCTGAAAGTTATCGCCTGGCAATCAGGTACAGCCCAATCGATGAATATAGCTTGAGTAGATGCGTTCAAATTGGGACTATATCTAAAATTTGTCCCTATTGCAAGGCCTTGAAATTCAATGGTGCAACAATGGGAATCTGTTGCGCCTCAGGAAAAGTTAAACTTCCTCTATTGGCTGCACCACCAGAGCCATTGAAGACTTTCCTTACTGGAACTACGTCAGAATCTAAGCGTTTTTTATCACAAATCAGAAAATATAACTCATGTTTCCAAATGACGTCGTTTGGAGCCCAAATCGAAGATCCAGATCAATTTACGTCTACTTTCAAAGTAAAAGGGCAAATTTATCATAGAGCAGGGTCACTTCTACCATTCTCAGGCGAGAATCATAAATTTTTACAATTGTACTTCATCAGTGATAGAAGTTCTGAATTGAATGCACGTTGCGAAATTTCTCCCAACGTTGAAAGGACAATCGTTTCCCAATTGCAACATCTTTTCCACGAAAATAATAATTTAGTGCGTCTGTTCAAAACAGCCATCGATTTGATTCCTACTGATACGCATAAAATTGTTATTTTATTTTACCCCAACACCTAGTTGGTGGGGCGCTTCGCGCCCCCCCAAGCCCCCCCGCGCGCGTAAGTCGTTACGCGCCATATTAGTTACGCGCCATTGTAGTTGTGTCCCTGTGTCCCACCTGTGAATATAGATAGATTTATATATGTGTTTCAAACTACGTAAAAATTGCGAATATACAACATTCTTGGCTTTCCCATTATCTGTCCATATACAAAGCCGTATGTACTAATAATGACGTCATATGCAAACGCTCTTTTTACAAACAAACAAACATGCATACACACAACTCATTTTTATATAGATAGATAGATAGATAGATACAATAAAAATTAACTACGTAAAATTTGTGAATATACAACAGTCTTCGCTGTCCCATTGTCTGTGCGTATGAATAGATTGTCAGGTTTACCGACCCTCAAAGATGCAACATACAATTGTATATTGGTAAAGCAATCTGTATTAAGATCTATACCGCATTTTTCTAGTGATTGCCCTTGAGCTTTGTTGATGGTGGTTGCAAATGCTAATCGAATTGGGAATTGCAATCTTTTAAATTGAAAAAGCAGATCCGTTGGAATCATGGGAATGCGAGGAATAAGATCAGCCTCACCCTCATAAGGCCCTGTCAAGATTGTGGCCTCTATTAGGTTTTCCATTGTTTTTTTTACGGCAAGTCGCGTGCCATTGCAAAGCTTTGGTGGGTTGATATTTCTTAAAAGTATTATTGGTACGCCTATTTTTAGTTGTAGCACGTGTGGTGGAAACCCTGAAGGATCTATGGAATTTAAAAATTCAGATGGATAATTAACCGCTTCATTTGGTTCCAAAATACAAATTAACTGCGTAAAACTTGCGAATATACAACATTCTTCGCTGTCCAATTGTCGCTGCATATAAATAGATTGTCAAGTTTACCGACCCTCGAACATGCAACGTACAATTATCCATGGGAAAAACAATCAGTATTAAGATCTATACCACATTTTTCTAATGATTGACCTTGAGCTTTGTTAATGGTGATTGCAAATGCTAATCGAATTGGGAATTGCAATCTTTTAAATTGAAAAGGCAGATCCGTTGGAATCATGGGAATGCGAGGAATAAGAACAGCCTCACCCTCAAAAGGCCCTGTCAAGATTGTGGCCTCTATTAGGTTTTCCATTGTTTTTTTTTACGGCAAGTCGAGTGCCATTGCAAAGCTTTGGTGGGTTTATATTTCTTAAAAGTATTATTGGTACGTCTATTTTTAGTTGTAGCACGTGTGGTGGAAACCCTGAAAGATCTATGGAATTTAAAAATTCAGATGGATAATTAACCGCTTCATTTGGTTCCAAAACTGTGTCGACTGACTTGTAAAGGACTGCCTGGTCTCGAATCTTGGTCAAAACAATATTGTTGATTTCGTGGACGTCTATATTTTTGGGTGCGAGAATCGCTCTTTCACTTAGCCATTTATTATTTTTATAATTTTTTAGAATATTCGGAAATACTTTTTCAATCAATTCATTTTTGGACGTCACTAAATTACAGAAATCAGCAGGTAGTTGTATACGTCCTGAAATTGAGTCTACTGGGAGCTTTCCGTTTCCCATTGCCAGCAATTGATCTGAAAATGTTTGACCAGAGTCATCGTTTTGCAATCGGACACGCATATTTGTAGTTAATTTTAATGTTTTTACGTGTGCCCATAAATTAGAATTTTTCAGGCAAGCATTCATTTTGTCTGCAGGAGTTGATCTAGGTATTATAGGTAATGTTTGCCTGGAATCTCCCGCAAGCAATATTAATGTGCTGCCAAAGGGTTTCGACTTCCTTCGCAAATCTTTCAAGCATTGATCCAGAGCCTCGAGCGATTTTTTGTGTGCCATTGTGCACTCATCCCAAATAATAAGTTTGCATTGCTGCAATACTTTACCCATCCCAGATGATTTGGAAATATTGCACGTGGGAGTTTCTGTAGAATCCAAGTTCAGAGGCAATTTCAAAGCGGAATGAGCAGTTCTTCCACCAGGCAGCAATGTTGCGGCTATTCCGGACGACGCAATTGCCAACGCTATACCATTTTTTGATCGAATTGATGCCAGAATCATTTTTATCACAAACGTTTTACCAGTACCTCCTGGCGCATCCAAAAAGAAAATTTCTCCAACGTTGTTATCGACACAATGCATTATCGTATCATAAATGTCTTTTTGTTCCGACGTTAACTTGGAAATGTATGTTTGTACATACGACAATAGATCACTCGTACTGTAACTTTGTTGACGATCCAATTCTACACATGTCGAAACAGCAGCGATACGGTTAGGTGAAGGCATTCCCAAATCCTGAAGAGGTTTGTTTGCCATACGTACGCACAAATCTTCTATAACAACTAAAGTGTAGTTATAAATTTCTGATGTAAAATCAAAAGTCATATCTGACATCTCTAACTGTTTTCGATGGAGTATATCTTCGGACATTTTTGACTTATATTTTTCCCATAACTCTGTAGGAGCTGATGGAGAGCAAGTTGTTAAAATGATGCCAAACAATGCACGAATTTGACTTGGGGTTGACGTTTCGCACGCGTCATTGATGCAGTTATCCCAATGTTGGTCATTCTCCAATAAATTCAGAGCTTGGCATGCACTACGGTAAGTGTCATGTATAGTACCATTTACAGTCCTCAAATACTCAAAGGATGTCGGACCGGGTACATTCACCAAAAGCAGGCGTAGAAAGAAGCATTCATGTTGATTGGGGTGAACGGTGTAGAGTCTTCCTATCGTGGTATCTTTGAAGATGGTAGGTTGGCCGTCGACTGACTTACCCTGTTTTCGACGTTCAAATACTTTATTTTTAGTATTCCACGTGTAATACGAAGGCACTTCAGTATACAGCAGTTTTTTAGCAAAAGAATCATTTTTGCAAAGCGAAAAAAAAGCTGTTAATGTTGTATCCGGTGGATTCAGGACTCTTTGTTGCACGTTGGTTTCCGTGAAATAAACACGTTGACCATTCTGTAAATGTACCGCTAAGTGAACAACAGCTGGACTACGTTCATGTATCAGAAATGAAAGAATTCGCCAAACAGCTTCATTACTGCTTATGTATCTTCCAGCCTGATAGTGTACGATTTCATCGAAATCTTCGATTTCGGGCTGCAAGCCAAAAACTGCCATGTCACTGCCTTTGTTGACATATTTACATATGTATTTGATTGCCTTTACGGAGTTACAGTATTCAACGTTTATGTGTGCATTAAATGTTTTTGATAATAATGGGGAATATGGAAAAACCCACTGGTTATCTACTTCGATGGTGGTACCGTTACGGTTCTTTATTATTGCTGTTTTACCGCCATCTTCAGTAAATCTTCTTCTATATTGTGGGTAACCATCATTGCCAGTAATTGTGTTTGATACTAAAAGTCGAGGATATTGCTTTGTGCACCTTCTTTTGGCCATGCATGGTGAATTTTCGTTCAGTGCACCGCAAGGTCCATTTATCATATTTTTTACAATAATATCATGTAACCCCTTATCGACATTTTTATCAGGTATTTCAGCGGAAATCACATCATCAATTTCGTTCAAAGTAATTTTTTTATGTAGCCAGATTAGTATATGTGCGTGTGGCAAACCTCGTTTTTGCCATTCCACTGAGTACATCCAGCATCGCACTGACCCAAACACTTCAAGTTTTACAATGTAGTTTATCAGTGATTTCAACTTTTGCCGGAAGACACGGGCCGTAATGTCATGCCTATGAACCGCCGATTGTCCTTGTACTAAAAGCTGCAGTATCTCGTCCCAAGATTGATTACATGTAAATGTAATAAATAAATCTGGACGACCATAGAGACGAACATACGCAATAGCATCTTGAGCATATTCATGCATATGACGGGGACTGCCAGCATATGACGAAGGTAAAATTGTTAATCTTCCAACGTTTGTGGTATTACCGTCATTTATAACTGCATCTCGCAAATGAATGTATTGTTCAGAGCGGAGCTTGGTCTGATTCAGGCGGATATATAGCAAACGTTCTGATTAAATTTTAGCATACATATCAACGACGAATTGGTGAAACAATTCACGGCATTTTAAAATATAATTTTCTTCATCCTGCCGAATCATTAGTCTATAGGAATAATAATGCATTGCACTGCATTTCTTATTCATTTCTTTGTTAGTGGCTGGAATCATCAATTTAATATTAAAGTGATAACCGTCGGCTCCATCCCAAAAAATGATAGGATATTGTAGGGCATCGTAGCATCGATGAGTTTCAGCAATTCTTAACAACTGAGCGTTTCGCTTATGAAGAATAATATCTCGAGGTAAAAACTGATCACCGACCATAACGATTGCCACTTCGTCGATAGTTGGAGCATTGTATCTACGCACATGTTGGCCAGGAGGCGTTTTGTCAGCGGAAATAACAATTTGATGCGTATCAGTAGGCATCAAATCGATGGCTGTTTTGAACAGACGCACTAAATTATTATTTTCGTGGAAAAGATGTTGCAATTGGGAAACGATTGTCCTTTCAACGTTGGGAGAAATTTCGCAACGTGCATTCAATTCAGAATTTCTATCACTGATGAAGAACAATTGTAAAAATTTATGATTCTCTCCTGAGAATGGTAGAAGGGACCCTACTCTATGATAAATTTGCCCTTTTACTTTGAAAGTAGACATAAATTGATCTGGATTTTCGATTTGGGCTCCAAACGACGTCATTTGGAAACATGAGTTGTATTTTCTGATTTTTGACAATAAACGCTTAGATTCTGACGTAGTTCCAGTAAGGAAAGTCTTCAATGGCTCTGGTGGTGCAGCCAATAGAGGAAGTTTAACTTTATCTGAGGCGCAATACATTCCCATTGTTTCACCATTGAATTTTAAGGCCTTGCAATAGGGACAAATTTTAGACATTGTCCCGATTTGAACACATCTACTCAAGCTATAATCATCGACTGGGTTGTACCTGAATGCCAGGCGATAACTTTCAGGTTGCTCTGATTCCTCGGCACGCTTTCTTTTCTTACTTTCTCTATCAGCAGCAAGCCTGATTTCTTGCTGTTCTTGTGATTCCTCGGCACGCTTTCTTTTCTTACTTTCTCTATCAGCAGCAAGCCTGATTTCTTGCTGTTCTTGTAATTCCTTGGCACGCCTTCTTTTTTCACTTTCTCTTTTAGCAGCAATTCTGCTTCCGCTTTGCTCTGGTAGTTCCTCGGCACGCTTTCTGTTCTTTCTTTCTCTATCAGCCTCAAGCCTGTTTCCTTGCTGTTCTTTTGATTCCTCGGCACGCTTTCTGTTCTTTCTTTCTCTATCAGCCTCAAGCCTGTTTCCTTGCTGTTCTTTTGATTCCTCGGCACGCCTTCTTTTTTCACTTTCTCTTTTAGCAGCAAGTCTGCTTTCGCGTTGCTCTGGTAGTTCCTCGGCACGCTTTCTTTTCTGACTTTCTCTATCAGCAGCAAGTTTTTTGGCATAGACTCTTTGAACATCTTCATCGGCTTTTGCCATGGTAAGTTCATCAGTCATTGTAAACTTAAACATTAATAGATTTCTACGTGAACATATGTCTTAAATATCTTGAATGACGTCACCGTCAAAGCAACAATGACGACAACTAATTTCATGACGTCAGTCAACACAGAAACATGACGTCACCTGATCCACAGACAGACACACAGACAGACAACTTATTTTATATATATAGATATATATATATATATATATATATATATATATATATATATATATATATATATATATATATATATATATATATATATATATATATATATATATATATATATATATATATATCTTCTATATATATAAAAATAAGTTGTCTGTGGATCTGTGGATGGATCAGGTGACGTCATGTTTCGGCTGACGTCATGAAATTAGTTGCCATCATTTTTGCTTTGAAGGTGACGTCATTCAAGTTATATAAGACATATGTTCGCCGTCATGTTTCGGCTGACGTCATGAAATTAGCTGCCATCATTTTTGCTTTGAAGGCGTGACGTCATTCAAGTTATATAAGGCGTATGTTCGCGTAGAATTCTATTAATGCTTAAGTTTATAATGACTGATGAAGATGATCAAAGAGTCTATGCCAAAAAACTTGCTGCTGATACAGAAAGTCAGAAAAGAAAGCGTGCCGAGGAACTACCAGAGCAACGCGAAAGCAGACTTGCTGCTAAAAGAGAAAGTGAAAAAGTAATGAAGCTGTTTGGCGAATTCTTTCATTTCCGATACATGAACGTAGTCCAGCTGTTGTTCACTTAGCGGTACATTTACAGAATGGTCAACGTGTTTATTTCACGGAAACCAACGTGCAACAAAGAGTCCTGAATCCACCGGATACAACATTAACAGCTTTTTTTTCGCTTTGCAAAAATGATTCTTTTGCGAAAAAACTGCTGTATACTGACGTGCCTTCGTATTACACGTGGAATACTAAAAATAAAGTATTTGAACGTCGAAAACAGGGTAAGTCAGTCGACGGCCAACCTACCATCTTCAAAGATACCACGATAGGAAGACTCTACACCGTTCACCCCAATCAACATGAATGCTTCTTTCTACGCCTGCTTTTGGTGAATGTACCCGGTCCGACATCCTTTGAGTATTTGAGGACTGTAAATGGTACTATACATGACACTTACCGTAGTGCATGCCAAGCTCTGAATTTATTGGAGAATGACCAACACTGGGATAACTGCATCAATGACGTGTGCGAAACGTCAACCCCAAGTCAAATTCGTGCATTGTTTGGCATCATTTTAACAACTTGCTCTCCATCAGCTCCTACAGATTTATGGGAAAAATATAAGTCAAAAATGTCCGAAGATATACTTCATCGAAAACAGTTAGAGACGTCAGACATGACTTTTGATTTTACACCAGAAATTTATAACTACACTTTAGTTGTTATAGAAGATATTTGCATAAGTATGGCAAACAAACCTCTTCAGGGTTTGGGAATACCTTCACCTAACCGTATCGCTGCTGTTTCGACATGTGTAGAATTGGATCGTGAACAAAGTTACAGTACGAGTGATCTATTGTCGTATGTACAAAATAACATTTCCAAGTTAACGTCGGAACAAAAAGACATTTATGATACGATAATGCATTGTGTCGATAACAACGTTGGAGAAATTTTCTTTTTGGATGTGCCAGGAGGTACTGGTAAAACGTTTGTGATAAAACTGATTCTGGCATCAATTCGATCTAAAAATGATATAGCGTTGGCAATTGCGTCGTCCGGAATAGCCGCAACATTGCTGCCTGGTGGAAGAACTGCTCATTCCGCTTTGAAATTGCCTCTGAACTTGCATTCTACAGAAACTCCCACGTGCAATATTTCCAAATCATCTGGGATGGGTAAAGTATTGCAGCAATGCAAACTTATTATTTGGGATGAGTGCACAATGGCACACAAAAAATCGCTCGAGGCTCTGGATCAATGCTTGAAAGATTTAAGAGGGAATTCGAAACCCTTTGGCAGCACATTAATATTGCTTGCAGGAGATTTCAGGCAAACATTACCTATAATACCTAGATCAACTCCTGCAGACGAAATGAATGCTTGCCTGAAAAATTCTAATTTATGGGCACACGTAAAAACATTAAAATTAACTACAAAAAAGCGTGTCCGATTGCAAAACGATGACTCTGGTCAAACATTTTCAGATCAATTGCTAGCAATGGGAAACGGAAAGCTCCCAGTAGACTCAATTTCAGGACGTATACAACTACCTGCTGATTTCTGTAATTTAGTGACGTCCAAAAATGAATTGATCGAAAATGTATTTCCGAATATTCTAAAAAATTATAAAAATAATAAATGGCTAAGTGAAAGAGCGATTCTCGCACCCAAAAATATAGACGTCCACGAAATCAACAATATTGTTTTGACCAAGATTCAAGACCAGGCAGTCCTTTACAAGTCAGTCGACACAGTTTTGGAACCAAATGAAGCGGTTAATTATCCATCTGAATTTTTAAATTCCATAGATCTTTCAGGGTTTCCACCACACGTGCTACAACTAAAAATAGGCGTACCAATAATATTGTTACGTAACATAAACCCACCAAAGCTTTGCAATGGCACTCGACTTGCCGTAAAAAAAACAATGGAAAACCTTATAGAGGCCACAATCCTGACAGGGCCTTTTGAGGGTGAGGCTGTTCTTATTCCTCGCATTCCCATGATTCCAACAGATCTGCCTTTTCAATTTAAAAGATTGCAATTCCCAATTCGATTAGCATTTGCAATCACCATTAACAAAGCTCAAGGTCAATCATTAGAAAAATGTGGTATTGATCTTAATACTGATTGTTTTTCCCATGGACAATTGTACGTTGCATGTTCGAGGGTCGGTAAACCTGACAATCTATTTATATGCAGCGAGAATTGGACAGCGAAGAATGTTGTATATTCTCAAGTTTTACGCAGTTAATTTGTATTTCGGAACCAAATGAAGCGGTTAATTATCCATCTGAATTTTTAAATTCCATAGATCCTTCAGGGTGTCCACCACACCTGCTACAACTAAAAATAGGCGTACCAATAATACTTTTAAGAAATATCAACCCACCAAAGCTTTGCAATGGCACGCGACTTGCCGTGGAAAACCTAATAGATGCCACAATCTTGACAGGGCCTTATGAGGGTGAGGATGTTCTTATTCCTCGCATTCCCATGATTCCAACGGATCTGCTTTTTCAATTTAAAAGATTGCAATTCCCAATTCGATTAGCATTTGCAACCACCATCAACAAAGCTCAAGGGCAATCACTAGAAAAATGCGGTATAGATCTTAATACAGATTGCTTTACCAATGTACAATTGTATGTTGCATCTTTGAGGGTCGGTAAACCTGACAATCTATTTATACGCACAGACAATGGGACAGCGAAGACTGTTGTATATTCACAAGTTTTACGTAGTTAATTTGTATTGTATCTATCTATCTATCTATCTATATAAAAACGAGTTGTGTGTATGCATGTTTGTTTGTTTGTAAAAAGAGCGTTTGCATATGACGCCATTATTAGTACATACGGCTTTGTATATGGACAGACAATGGGAAAGCCAAGAATGTTGTATATTCGCAATTTTTACGTAGTTTGAAACACATATATAAATCTATCTATATTCACAGGTGGGACACAGGGACACAACTACAATGGCGCGTAACTAATATGGCGCGTAACTAATATGGCGCGTAACGACTTACGCGCGCGGGGGGGCTTGGGGGGGGCGCGAAGCGCCCCCACCAACTAGGTGTTGGGGTGGCGCGAAGCGCCACCCAAACAGCTAGTATATATATATATATATATATATATATATATATATATATATATATATATATATATATATATATATATATATATATATATATATATATATATATATATATATATATATATATATATATATATATATATATATATATATATATATATATATATATATATATATATATATATATATATATATATATATATATATATATATATATATATATATATATATATATATATATATATATATATATACTAGCTGTTGGGGTGGTGCTTCGCGCCACCCCAACACCTAGTTGGTGGGGCGCTTCGCGCCCCACCAAGCCCCCCCGCGCGCGTAAGTCGTTACGCGCCATATTAGTTACGCACCATTGTAGTTGTGTGCCTGTGTCCCACCTGTGAATATAGACAGATTTATATATGTGTTTCAAACTACGTAAAAATTGCGAATATACAACATTCTTGGCTTTCCCATTGTCTGTGCATATACAAAGCCGTATATACTAATAATGACGTCATATGCAAACGCTCTTTTTACAAACAAACAAACATGCATACACACAACTCGTTTTTATATAGATAGAGAGATACAATACAAATTAACTGCGTAAAACTTGCGAATATACAACATTCTTCGCTGTCCAATTGTCGCTGCATATAAATAGATTGTCAGGTTTACCGACCCTCGAACATGCAACGTACAATTGTCCATGGGAAAAACATATTAAGATCTATACCACATTTTTCTAATGATTGACCTTGAGCTTTGTTAATGGTGATTGCAAATGCTAATCGAATTGGGAATTGCAATCTTTTAAATTGAAAAGGCATTTTACGGCAAGTCGCGTGTCATTGCAAAGCTTTGGTGGGTTGATATTTCGTAACAATATTATTGGTACGTCTATTTTTAGTTGTAGAACGTGTGGTGGAAACCCTCGGAGATTCAGTGAATTTCAAAATTCAGATGGATAATTAACCGCCTCATTTGGTTCCAGAACTGTGTCGACTGACTTGTAAAGGACTGCCTGGTCTCGAACCTTGGTCAAAACAATATTGTTGATTTCGTGGACGTCTTTATTCTTGGCTGCCAGAATATCTCGTTCACTTAGCTATTTATGATTTTTATAATTGGTAAGAATATTCGGAAATACTTTTTCAACCAATTCATTTTTGGACGTCACTAAATTACAGAATTCAGCAGGCAGTTGTATACGTCCTGAAATTGCGTCTCTTAGGAGCAATCCGTTTCCACTTACCAGCAACTGATCTGCAATCGAACACGTATATTTGTAGTTAATTTTAATGTCTTTACGTGTGACCATAAATTAGAATTTTTCAGGCAAGCATTCATTTTGTCTGCAGGGGTTTATCTTGGTATTGTAGGTAATGTTTGCCTGAAATATCCTGAAAGCAATATTAATGTGCTGCCAAAGGGTTTCGAATTTCCTCGCAAATCTCTCAATGATTGATTCAGAGCCTCGAGCGATTTTTTGTGTGCCATTGTGCACTCGTCGCAAATAATAAGTTTGCATTGCTGCAATACTTTACCCATCCCAGATGATTTGGAAATATTGCACGTGGGAATTTCAATAGAATGAAAATTCAGAGGCAATTTCAAAGCGGAATGAGCAGTTCTTCCACCAGGCAGCATCGTTGCGGCTATTTCGGACGACTCAATTGCCAACGCTATGTCATTTTTTTATCGAATTGATGTCAGAATCAATTTTATCACAAATGTTTTACCAGTACCTCCTGGCGCATTAAAAAAGAAGATTTCTCCAACGTTGTTATCCACACAATGCATTATCTTATCATAAATATCCTTTTGCTCAGACGTTAACTTAGAAATGTTATTTTATACATACGACAATAGATCACTCGTGCTGTTACTTTGTTTACGATGCAATTCTACTTATGTTGAAACAGCAACGTTACGATTATGTGAAGGCATTCCCAGACCCTGAAGAGGTTTGTTTGCCATACATACACACAAATCTTCAATAATAACTAAAGTGTAGCTATAAATTTCTGATGTAAAATCAAAAGTCATATCTGACGTCTATAGCCGTTTTTGATGAAGTATATCCTCAGTCATTTTCGATTTATATTTTTCCCATAACTCTGTAGGAACTGAAGGAGAGCAAGTTGTTAGTATGATTCCAAACAATGCAAGAATTTGACTCGGAGTTGACGTTTCGCACGTGTCATTGATGCAGTTATCCCAGTGTTGGTCATTCTCCAATAAATTCAGAGCTTGGCATGCACTACGGTAAGTGTCATGTATAATACCGTTTACAGTTCTCAAATACTCAAAGGACGTCGGACAGGGTACATTCACCAAAAGCAGGCGGAGAAAGAAGTATTCATGTTGATTGGGGTGAATGGTGTAGTCTTCCTATCGCGCTGTCAACTGACTTACCCTGTTTTCGACGTTCAAATACTTTATTTTTAGCATTCCATGTATAATACGAAGGCACTTCAGTATACAGCAGTTTTTTTGCAAAAGAATCATTTTGACATAACGTAAAGAAAGCAGTTAACGTTGTTTTCGGTGGATTCAGGGCTCTTTGTCGCACGTTGGATTCCGAAAAATAAACACGTTGTCCATTCTGTAAATGTACCGCTAAGTGAACAACAGCTGGACTTCGTTCATGTATCGAAAATGAAAGAATTCGCCAAATAGCTTCATTACTGCTAATGTATCTTCCAGCCTGATATTGTACGATTTCATCGATATCACTGATATCGGACTGCAAGCCAAAAACTGCCATGTCACTGCCTTTGTTGACGTATTTATATATGTACTTGATTGCCTTTACGGAGTTACAGTATTCAAAGTTTATATGTGCATTAAATGTTTTTTACAATAAAGGTGAATATGGAACAACCCACTGATTATCTACTTCGATGGTGGTACCTTTATGCTTCTCTATTATTGCTGTTTTACTGCCATCTTCAGTAGATCTTCTTCTATATTGTGGGTAACCCTCATTGCCAGTAATTGTGTTGTACTAAAAGTCGAAGATATTGCTTTGTGCACCTTCTTTTGGCCATGCATGGTGATTTTTCATTCAGTGCACAGCAAGGTCCATGTATCATATTTTTTACAACAATATCCTATAAACCCTTATCGACATTTTCATTAGGAATTTCAGCGGAAATCGCATTGTCAATTTCATTAGAAGTAATTTTTATCATGTAGCCAGATCAAAATATGTGCGTGTGGCAATCCTCGTTTTTGCCATTTCACTGAGTACATCCAGCATCGCACTGACCCAAACACTTTAAGTTTTACTATGTAGTTTATCAGTGATTTCAACTTTTTCCGGAAGACACGGGCCGTAATGTCATGTCTAAGAACCGCCGACTGTCCTTGAAGTAAAAGCTGCCGTATCTCGTCCCAAGATTGATTACATGTAAATGTAATAAATAAATCTGGACGACCATAGAGATAAACATACGCAATAGCATCTTGAGCATATTCATGCGTATGACGGAGACTGCCAGCATGTAACGAAGGTAAAATAGTTAATTTTCCAACGTTTGTGGTATTACCGTCATCAAATCGATTGCTGTTTTGAACAGACGCACTAAATTATTATTTTCGTGGAAAAGATGTTGCAATTGGGAAACGATAGTCCTTTCAACGTCGGGAGAAATTTCGCAAGGTGCATTCAATTCAGAATTTCTATCACGGATGAAGTACAGTTGTAAAAATTTATCATTCTCGCCTGAGAATGGTAGAAGGGACCCTGCTCTATGATAAATTTGCCCTTTTACTTTGAAAGTAGGCATAAATTGATCTTTATTTTCGATTTGGGCACCAAACGACGTCATTTGGAAACATGAGTTATATTTACTGATGTTTAACAAAAAACGCTTAGATTCTGACGTAGCTCCAGTAAGCAAAGTCTTCAATGGCTCTGATGGTGCAGCCAGTTAAGGAAGTTTAACTTTTCCTGAGGCGCAACACATTCCCATTGTTTCACCATTAAATTTCAAGGCCTTGCAATAGGGACAAATTTTAGACATAGTCCCGACTTGAACACATCTACTCAAGCTATAATCATCGACTGGGCTGTACCTGAATGCCAGGCGAAAATTTTCAGGTTGCTCATTCCTCGGCAAGCTTTCTATTGGTGATTTCTCTTTTAGACGCAATCCTGTTTTCACGTTGTTGTTGTGATTCCTCGGCACGCTTTCTTTTCATACTTTCTCTATTAGCCGCAAGCCTTTTGGCATAGACTCTTTGAGCATCTTCCTCGGCCGTTTCTTCTTCCATTGTAGGTTCTTCTGTCATTTTAAGATCTATATTAAAAAATTTCTTTTTAAGGACTTCTTATACAATTATAATGACGTCATATACAAAGCCTTTGACGTCATAACAAACATGACATCAGTCGACAAACAACTTCATGACGGTATAATGCTCAATCTTTATAATTACGTCAGTCGACAAACATGCATGACGTCAGTCAACACACAAACAATTTTGTCAACACATCACAATTGTGTCAACACAAACACAAACTTATATATATATATATATATATATATATATATATATATATATATATATATATATATATATATATATATATATATATATATATATATATATATATATATATATATATATATATATATATATATATATATATATATATATATATATATATATATATATATATATATATATATATATACATATATATATATATATATATATATATATATATATATATATATATATATATATATATATATATATATAGGTTCTGGTGTTGCCTCTGAATTATTAGGATGGGTGTTGCCTCTGAATTATTTGTCTATAATATTTTTTCTATTGTTTGTTAAATGACGACTTATACTTATTGACGACATGACTGCCTGTCCATGGATTATTCTTTATGGTTGATTGTTTGTGGCTATACTGTTTGACCTATGTGATTGTATGGATGAGTAGGGTTAAGGCCTCATTCAAGTGCTGGTCTATATTAATCACTAATTTAGGAAAACAGTCTTCCTTTTCTCCTTCTGTCTCTCTTTTCTTTTTTTTTTCTTTTTTTTGTGTTTGTGCTGTTGCATTGGTGATTTTTCTTTTCATGATATATATATATATATATATATATATATATATATATATATATATATATATATATATATATATATATATATATATATATATATATAAATATATATATATATATATATATATATATATATATATATATATATATATATATATATATATATATATATATATATATATATATATGTATATATATTTTCACAGATGGGACACAGGGACACAACTACAATGACGCGTAAGTAATATGGCACGTAACGACTCACGCGCGCGGGGGGTTGGCGCAAAGCACCACCCCAACAGCTAGTATATATATAATTATATATATAATATAGATAGATAGATAGATATTATATTTTTTAGAATGAGAGATGGTGCAGACAAAGTTTTAAGAGAAGAATAGTGCAATTTAAAAAAAAAATACCCGAGTACCTGAGTTATCAAACATCTTTAGTCCTCAGTTTTATAGATTATGAGCAAGCGTTTGATTCTGCTGATAGAAGAACTTTAGCGAAGGTTTAATCCTTGTATGGTATAACAGACAAATGCATTAATGTGAATAGTGCTGTATACGAGATTAAAACTGCTGCGGTTAACGTAGGAAATGATGTTAGCAGCTTGTTTTGTATTAATTCAGGAGTTAAGCAGGGTTGTGTTCTATCCCTCTTTACATGGATCATTTTGATGGACTTGATTTAAGCATCCTAGATGAAATTGTGAGCAAATGTATGAGCTTTTAGAAGTTTTGCGAGTTCAGGGTGCTAGAAGGGGTTTGAAAATTAACGTTACTAAGTTTTTTAGTAAAAATACTAAGTTGCTAAGGCTAGGAATATTTGAAAATGAAAAGGTAACGTTGTGTAACGAAATGATTGACTAGGTGGACAGCTTCATTTACCTTGATAGTGTTATTTGTAAAGACGGTAGGAGCAGTGCAGGTGTTAAAAGTAGAATAGCCAAGGAACATGGTGTTTTTTCCTGTTAAAAAAAAGTTTGGAAGAATAGGAAGATAATTTTTTACCCAAGATTAGAATATTGGAGGCTGCAGTGATGACAGTGGTCAAAAATGGTTTTGAAGCATAGGCACTCCAAAAGCAGACGAAGATTACTAGCTAGACGTTTTCCCGAGAAATTGTCTTCGGATTGTTTTGGGTACCCGGCTGACTGACCGTATCTCAAACAGTAGGTAATACGAATAGCGTGGTTCAACCCCGCTTTCTATAATGAGAGAAATAATTAGAGAATGGTTGAGATGGCTAGGACACGTTCTGCTGATGAAGGATGACAGGTTGCCAAAGATCGTCATTTCCGGACAACCGTCTAGGGCTAAGTGGAAAGCAGGTCCTTCGTGGTTGGGTTGTGAGGATGTTGTAAAGAAAGGTTTAAGGGAAATGGAAACTTTCTGGGAGGTTGTGAAGAGAGAGGCTGTGAATAGATTAGGATGGAGGAGGAGCTTGCGTCACTGTGATGGCCTCAGTCCGCTTCGTGCCGTGATGACTTGTTAGTAGTAGTAGTAGCAGTAATATTTGCATAAGAATAAATAAGAGATATGATGTTGCATTGATGGTACTAAAAGAATTCAGTTTTGGAGTTTCGTCTCTTCTGACAATGGTCGCTCTTTACGCACCGTGTTTTACTATAAACTGTTTGATTTAAGGCTTTCTTTAATATCAGGAAGGTTGCCCAACTCCATTTTAATATCTGTTCGTCATATTTAAGTTTAATGATAGCATTACAAGACAATAGTGTTCATCTCTGTAAAAGTATACCCTTCCAAGTGTTTCTATGGATATGGGGGATGAATAGCCAAAAATGGATTTGAAGGTCATCATTTCTATGATTTTCTAAAGGAAGTATTTCTAAAACATCTTTTTACAGGGATGTCTCTTCCCCGCGGACGTGCTTATTAAATTAATATCAGTTACATAAGGATCGAAGAAAAAATAACCCAAATCCCAATTTTAGACCAGATTCTCGAGAAAAACCCTTATACTAGATTACAATTCCTGTCAATATCAAACACACCACTTGGTACTACTTTGCCTAGGAAAATAAAGCCATTATGATGAAGAGTTGTTGCCTGAGCCAAGTAATGTAATTTAATTCTGGTCTCAAACTGATGAAATATCCATTTAATCGTCTTAGATAATTTTAAAGAACAAAATATCGTTAGAGAATCTAGTTCATCGTCCTGTGTTTGTCTATAATGTTGACATAGGATAGCTTTGAACGTTAAAGGTTTTAGTGACTTTCTAATCTTATACTTCCATTATATTTGAAGGGGAATAGATCGGCATGAGCAAGTCTTTTAAGTACATTTCAAAGATGTTTCCCTAATATATGAATCAGATTTCAAAGAAATTTATAATGAAAACGGATGGTTTTTGAGCTAGGTTCAATAGTAACCAAAACTCTAAAAAAACTGAATTTTGATATCAAAATTTTGGAATTTCGGAAATTAGAATTTTTGGAATTTCTTAATTTTTTGCCAGAAGATCACGGATGTATGCGGGTTTTTTTTTCCAGGGTTGATCGTATCTAACCACTAGTCCTGGAATGTTAAGAAAGGGCTCATTCTAATCAAAATTAAAAGTTCTGGTGCTTTTTTTAAGTGACCAAAAATATTGTTGGACAACTGGCCCCCCTCACACCCACCTTTTTTCCCAAGAGTCATACGATCGTATTTCTGAGATAGCCATTTTGCTCAGCATAGTTCAAAAGCCCTGTAACTATTTCTTTTAGGATAACATAACTCCCCTTAGTCCTTGGGGAAAGATTTGTAATTTAGAAAAATTTCCCATTGTTTACGCATAATATTTGTTATTGGGAAGTATGCACACATTTTCCGGACAGGGAAGAAAATCTTCTGAAGGGGGGATTTTTTACGGGGATAATTTTTTGTATGGAGGGAAGCTCCTGGGGGATAACCTTTCCAAGGGAAATTTTAAACTGGGGGAAAATTCCAAGATTCCTATACATTTTTTTATTTGGAATATTTTTTCTTTGCCGACTCAATTTTACATATGGATATATTGAGGGGAAATTTCCAGGGAAATATCTACAAGCTTGGAGTTGCCTAGAGCATCTTTCCGTAGGTGGTGGGATTTTCCACAGGAAAATTCTCTATGAGAGAATTTTCCACAGGATAAATTCTCCAGAGGTTTTTTTTTACCGGAGTAACTTTCTGCCAGGGAACGGAGGGTATTTGTGAGAAGAAATTTTCCACGGCGGGGGATTTTCCGTATGATTTACAACAATCAAAAATTAAACTCTTTTTCAAATAAAAGAGGGCTAAGAATAACTTTTCAACCAGAATTTGCAGCTAAAATAGAATTGTCTGGGGGAATTTATCTGATGGAGAGGTATTCATGTGGGAAGAACGCAACAATAGGGAATTTTTTTGAGGGGAAGGAATTCTCCATTGAGTGAGGGGAGGAGCCAGATTTACTGGCATTGTATGAGGGGATCAATTTGGTTTAATTGGTTAGATTTTCACATTGGCAGGGTAGTTTCTGGAGGCGAACTTTCCACAGAAATTTTACACAGGAGGAAGCTTTGCCAAAATTAATTACTTGGCAAATTCCGTGTTAATTTTCCATGTACGGTGAGCCAAATTCGAACCTGCATTAGTTGAAAAATTTTTTAAATTAAATTAAAAAAAATTCAACTGAAAGTAAGGAGTTATATTAAAACTTAATCAACCGAAATTATTCCGTATATGAAAGGGGCTGTCCCCTCCTCAACGACCCACTGTTTACTTTAAAAAGTAAAGTCGTGACAAAGAGGCAATTTTTAGCGTAAAGAACAAGGTGTTGGGGAGGGAAAAGCTCTGATTTCCTGGTTCAGGAAGGGGGCGGGGTTTCCGCAGGAAGAATTTTCCACTGGGAGGTAGTTTCCGGGGCAGAACTTTAGAAGGAAAATTTTACACTTGGGGATTTTCCGGAATTCCTATGCAAAATTCTTCTTGTTTGTCTTAATTTTCTTTTCCAACTTAATTTTACATGTAGAGAAGTTCCGAGGGAATTTTCTGAGAGAAATTTTCAGCGGGTTGGAATTGTCTAGAAGATTTCTATGGGGGGGGGGTTCGGGAAAATTCTGCATGGAGGGATTTATTACGACAGTCACTTTTTACTGGGGGTATTTCCGAGGAAATACTTCCACGAAGTGGAGGTTTCCAGCATGATCTGAAAAACGATCAAACACAGAAGTCTTTTCCAAATGAAAGCATTCTAAGGAGAACTTTTCAGGCAGAATTGTCCGCAAGATATGTTCTTGGGGAATTTTTGGCGAGGATGGAATTATCCAATGGGAAGAAGAAGATTTATATAGGAAGAACTCTCCATGGAGGATTTTTGGGGAGAGGGAATTTTCCACAGAAAGGTAGTCGGATTTCTTGGCATTAATAAAAAAACGATAAGGAATTAAATATTCTTAAAAAATCAACTGAAAATAAGGAACAACATTAAAACTGAGAACGGACGGAAATTACTTCGTATATGAGGAGTGCTGTCCCCTCCTAAATACCTTGCAATCCTTAAGACCTTGAAATCAATTGTAAAAACTGCGTGAGAGATTTGTTGCAACAAAACTACAGCTAACTGAACATTTTAAACGAATGTACCAAATGTCACCACGACTTGTCACGTTGACTTTTTAGTCTTTTTATTAATGATGTTGTTGAATTTTAGCAAAAAAAAATGTGCTCCAGCAGTGAGATTAGGTAATATAAACTTCTCAGTGTTGTTGTCTGCGGATGACATTGCTCTAGTGGCGAATTCGGCAAATAATTTACAGAAGCTCCTGGATTTAACAGATGAATATCTAAAGATGAAGTGCCTAAAGGTAAATGTTCTGAAATGAAAAGTGATTACATTTAACAAGAGGAATGATAAATGAGAAAGTAAATTTTGGTTTAGGGGAAAGGAGATATAAGTTGTGGATAAAATTAAGCATCTTGGATATATTTTTCAAACTAATGGAAGATGAAATTCCCATATAAAAGAAACGTTAAACCGGGGAAGAGCAGCAATATTTACAATTTTCCGGAATAATGTAATGATAAGAAAAAGTTTGTCGTTACATAAAAGGGTCTTTTTATCGAGAATAATGCCCATTCGACATTACGGAGCAGAGACTTATGGGCATGAGAGAGCGGCTCAGATAGAGAATATTCAATTAGAATATTTCAAGAGATTATTTGGGCTGCATAGAACAACTCATTCCCAGTTTTTAAATGGCGATCTAGGTATATGTCCACTAATAAATTAAAGACTAGTCTCAATGATTAAATTTTGGTTGAAAGTCGTCCAGTTACCGAGTGACATGTTGCTTAAGGCAGCTTATGAAGATTTACTCTCGCAGGGGAAAACGATCATGGCCACTAAAAATAAAAGACAATTTAGACAAAAAGGGCTTTCCTTTGTTTGGAATGAAGGTAGAGGACCAACGGATATAAATACAAATTGGGAGAATGAGATTGAGACAGTACTAGAGAATCAAATGATTCAAAAAGGGAGTAAGGAGATAAACAAATCAGAAACGTTAAAGTTTTATAAGGAGGTTAAGGTGGTTTATGGGCAGGGAGACTCTTTATGGTGCTTTTAAAACCTTTTTTCGGTGTATTCAGTCCATTTTACGTAGTTTTATAGATACATGACGAGAAAAATAATTTTTATTCTTTTTAAGCTTAAATTGCACTCTTTATTCCATAAGACAATTGTGTGTTTTTTTTTAATTTGTTACCTGAAAAAATTCTCTCGTTGGCTTTTAGTTCATTTGGCAACTAAACGTTGAATGTAATTTCTAAATAACTTTTTTTTTTCTTTGAAGTGCAGAATACAAAATATGTAAAACAGGATAAGATCGAGTAGAATTAGAAAGAAGATGAAGTGACAAAAATTACCTGTATAAATTCGATCCTATCTCGTGATACTCATCAGCCAAAAAAATTCCCTTGTCGAAATTCAGTGCATTTGACACCTCACAGTGCAAAGCAATTTTTAAGCAGTTTTTTTTTTAAAGGGTGAGAGACAAATTCCTGTAGAGCAAGATCACTCTTAGAAGATTTAAAACGATCATAAAGTGACAAAAACCAACTCAATAAATCGACCACATTTTTTTTCCTATCGTATTTGTATAATTATCAGGACTTTTAAGGATAGACTGCTAGTTGTGGAGTACCTTCCTAAGCACTATGAACAACTATCGTGTATAATCAGTGTTGTCTAATGTTTATAAAGTACACCATGAATAAACTTATGCAGTAGATATGCATATTTATTCTCCTTCTTTTTATTATACTACTTCCTATGATATAATATTTTATCAAATTAAGAAGACAATGAGGGGCTAGTAAGATCTGATAAATTGTCTCCCTTTTTGTGTAGAATTATCTATTGTCGATAGTTTTCATCTCAGGCACCCGTTAATTTGAATTTACTTTTAATTGGTGAGTATATGTAGAAGGAGACAATTGAGAATGCTAACAAGCTACACTTAAGAATTAGTGTTTATATAAGGAATCTATGGTGCAGATATGCAAATGCACATAACTTCTCTGTGCTGGGCCATTTCTAAGACAGCAACTAGGAATATTAGTGAAAAAGCTTTAGGTTTAATAGAGAGTAGAAGGGGTTTGTATAAGAATTATCTGAGTGATAGGTCGTATGAAAACAAAAGGAATGTAAAGAAAGTGGAGAAAGCATTAAAATATGAACTAAGGAGATGTGAAATGAAGGCGATGGATAAAATTGCTGAGGATCTGGAAGATGCGGCTAGACGGCATAATAGTAAAATATTATACTGGCATGTTAAAAAATTGAAAGGGAGTAGCCAATCCGGACTAGTCCCTGTTAAAGATAGAAACGGGGCCACAATTAGTAATAAGGAAAAAGTTAAAAAAAAGATGGGTGGAACATTTTGAGAATGTGCTAAACCGAGATACAGTTGCAGGAGAAGATATAGATGAAAATGAAAAAGTTTGTGATACCTTGATGTGAAGGAAGATTTGTTTAGTGAGGAAGAATTAGCGACAGTACTAGAAGGATTAAAAAATAATAAGGCCCCAGGTGCTGATAGTATGATTAATGAGTTCCTTAAATATGGTGGCTCTGAGGTTAGGAATAAGCTACTGAAGATTATGAACATGATTTTTGAAAAAGGGGAAGTACCCAATGATTTTAGAAGAAACCTTAATTAAACCACTGTATAAGAAAGGTGACAAGAGTGAGTGTCGTAATTATCGAGGCATTAGTCTGGTCTCTGTAGGTAGCAAATTACTGAGTAATATGATACTCTTTAGACTGAGACATGCTGTAGACAAAGTTTTAAGGGAGGAACAATGCGGTTTTAGGAAAGGTAGAGGATGTGTCGACCATTTTTTCACTGTTAGGTTAATAATTGAGAAGTCCCTTCGTTGTCAAACACCTTTGGTCCTTAGTTTTATTGATTATGAGCAAGCTTTCGATTCTGTTGATAGAACAGCGTTAACAAAGGTCTTATCGTTATATGGTATACCAGAAAAATACATTAAAGTGATCTGCGCTATGTACGAGAATAATACTGCTGCGGTTAAGGTAGGAAATGAGGTTAGCAACTGGTTTTGTATTAAATCAGGAGTTAAGCAGGGTTGTGTTCTATCCCCCTTTATATGGATCATTTTGATGGACTTCGTCTTAAGGAGCACAGGAAAGGCAATTGGAGACCATGGAATCAAATGGGGAGGAAGAACGCTCCTGGACTTAGATTATGCTGATGATTTAAGCATATTAGATGAAAGTGTGAGCAAAATGAATGAATTTTTAGAGGTTTTACGAGTTCAGGGTGCTAAAATAGGCTTGAAAATTAATGTTAAGAAGACTAAGTCACTAAGGCTAGGAATAAGTGAAGATGAACAGGTGACATTAGGTAACGAAAAGACTGATCAGGTTGGGAGCTTCAGTTACCTTGGTAGTATTATTAGTAAAGATGGTGGGAGCAGTGAAGATGTTAAAAGTAGAATAGCTAAAGCTCAGGGTGTTTTTTCACAGTTAAAAAAAGTTTGGAAGAATAGAAAGATAAGCCTACAAACCAAGATTAGAATATTGGAAGCTACAGTGATGACAGTGGTCAAATATGGCTCTGAAGCATGGGCACTCCGAAAAGCAGATGAAAATTTGCTAGATGTTTTCCAGAGAAATTGCCTACGGATTGTTCTGGGTACCCGGCTGACTGACCGTATTTCAAACAGTAGGTTGTACGAAAAGTGTGGTTCAATCCTGCTTTCTGGGGCTATAATGAAAGAAAGGTTGAGATGGCTAGGCCACGTTCTACGGATGAAGGATGACAGATTACCGAAGATCGTCCTTTTTGGCCAACCGTCCGGGGCCACACGGAAAGCAGGTCGTCCTTGTCTGGGTTGGGAGGATGTCATAAATAAAGATTTAAAGGAAATGGGAACTTCCTGGGAGGGTGTAAAGAGGGAGGCTTTAAATAGATTAGGTTGGAGGAGGAGCGTGCGTAGCTGTGTTGGCCTCAGGCGGCTTGGTGCTGCATTGAGTTATTAGTGGTAGTAGTAGTAGTTTTAATTTATTCTTACTGTCTTCTGTTATTTTCTCCTTTGTCTTTATTTTGTTTTTCGTTGTTTTATGAAGCTACTGTTAGCTTCCATTCTTTTCAAACAGTTCATGCCAACGAACTGTAAGTAAGGGGTGGTGCGGCGCAAAAATGACCAAAACTCTAAAAAATGGAATTTTGATATCAATAGGTATATCAAAAGAAATAAGTTATTATACTGATTCTAAATATATATGATTCATTAAATATAGTCTTACCCATTAAATGCTACGAAACCAAGAAAGTTTGCCTGATTTTGGAAAAAGGGGGAAATACAACCCCTAAGAGACAAGGAATCTTAATGAAAATCACACCATCAGATTTAGCACACCAAAAAACCCCGTTCAAGGGGCCTTAAGCTCTCATCTGCAATAATGTGGAACTCTTTTTTTGCCAGAAGAAAGATCTATTTGTTTTGTTTTTGTTTTTGTTTTTTCCAGGGATGATTGTATCGAACCAATAATGCTAAAATATTGTGAGAGGACTAATCCAAGCGTAAATTAAGAGTCTTTGTGCCTTTTTTAAGAGACCAAAAAGATTGAAGGGTAGCTACCTCCTCACCCAACCCCTTTTCCTCTAAAGTCGTCCGATCAAAATTTAGATTTAGCCATTTGGTTAAGGATAGTTGAAAGGTCGAACAATTAGTCTCTGGAGATAACATTATCCCTCCCCCCCAGGGCTCTGGGGAAATTTCTTTAAGTTATACTATTTGCCCATTGTTTAGCCGACGTATTAGTCTGCTATTAGGAAGTATGCATACATTTTTCAGTTTGAGGGAAGGTGAATTTCCTCCTGGGGAGATATTCGACGGAAATAATTTTCCATGTGGAGAGACGTTTTCGGAGGGTGAACTTTTCAGGGGAAATTTCCTAGAATTTCGAAAATTGTTTTATTTGTCTTGCTTACTCTTTTCTGACTTAATTTTACGTGTGGAGACAGTAAAGGTAATTGTCCGGGGTAAAATTTCACCAGGATTGAAATATCTAAAAGATCTTTCCGTGCGGAATTTTTCCAATGAGGGGGAGGTGGTTTTCCCGGTATTATTTTAAAAAATTATTAATTAAAAAACACAAGTTTTTTCAGCTGAAAGTAAGGAGCAGCATTAAATATTTAAACAAACAAACTATTACGTATATGAGGGGGGTTGTTCCCTCCTCAGTACCTTGCTCTTATGCTAAAGTTCGACTTTTTTCCCTATTTTTTAAGAGCGATTCCTGAAACACAAAGGCAGTTTAATTAGAACAATAAGTAACTTTATTAAAAGTGCTAGTAATTTAAAAGTAATTTAGCGTGAACAGCAAGGAACTGAGGAGAGGGCCACCACCCTCATATACTTAATAATTTTGTGTGTTTTAAGTTCTAATGTTGCTCCTTACTTTCAGTTGAAAAAATATGTTTTTATTTAATTTTCCAAGAAATAACTATTTAACCCTTTTTTTATTATTCAGGTTTAGTTTACGGTCTTACTAGCCAAGAACCTAGTTCATAGGACTATTTGCTGAAAAAAAGTCCGCTTCGTGGAACTTATCGCCTCCCTTCACTCACTTAAGTTCATATAAGCTATAATTTTGAGTCGAAGCTATTTCACTGATTATATCTTTTTGAAAAAATAAGTTGATTGATTAGCCCGTTACAATTGGCATTTTGAATTTCAGTCCAGGCAAAAGACCATCGCTTCGCTCCTGTAAAACTAAGGGTTTTGGTCTTACCCGGTGACCTAGCTTACTTCATACGAGGTTTAACTCACGGTGCTCACTTAGAATCGGATTCAATTTGTGACTATGGACCTCCCATATAAATTACACTTCGGCCATCGCTTCAATCAGGCAAAATCTAGATATCATCAACCAAATTAAGCTTTGGTTTTACTATCTAATGAATTGACCAATGAATACCAGGTCTTAAGGGTGTGTTGAAGCCAAAAGTTCGTAATTTTTCAGCCTTTTCTCATAAAACACATTAAAGTACAAAAATCAGGCAGATCAGTGCAGCTTAATAACCAACGTAGATTAATAGATATTTATGATTCTCTTCCTCACTGATGCCCTTAAATAAGAGAATTTATGATGAAAAAAAAATTTAAGCTTCAAAAAGGTTCGTTTCTAATTGGCAACAGTTTCTTCCAAATTCTCATTCAATTACATTCTTTTTCTATTTTGATTGGACTATGTCAAGAAATGCAATGTCATGAGAAAATAGTGAGGGGAATCTGTTTGAAAGAATTATCCTCAACGCATCACCATTAGGTAACTAATTAGAGATAACAAAAAATGTATTCCGCGAGGAAAAACAAGGATTGTTTTTCTTTAAGTTTTATCTTTGGTTGGATGTTTACAGAAAGATAATCATTAATCTGATGTAAGCAGCGGGAGAATTAATAGTCGTTTAAATGTCATCAATATTGTCTTGCTGCATGTTGATGGAGTACATTCCGATGACAGACGATAGTTCAAGATCAGAGGGATTCCTGCTGCGTTCCCGCTAGCAAACTACTGTAGAGTCATTGCGGTATTTATGCCAAACTGCTTATGCATATTAGTTGGTTTGGGAGCTTTGAATGTTTGCTCTCCTTCAGTGCCTTTATGATTTATTTGCGAGTTTTGTACCTTTTTTCTTGGATTTCTGTTCCTTCCCGCTGTTTTTTCTCTTTTACGCATTTATGGGAGTTGTACTGGATGAGAAAAATCAGAAGACTCTAAATTTTTGAAAGTAAACCGCAGCGGGATTTACTCGCTAATACTCTTGGCTTGGTTGTGTCTTAGCTCTGCTTTTATCGGTTGGATTTTATGGTTTATGCAAAGTAAACTTATTGGCTTTCTTTGAAGCTAACGATCTTGATAGTTACGTTTTATTGCTAGAAGGGTTTTCAATTTTACAAAATATGTCAGATCATGACAGTTAACGCCTAAATTATTAGGAAAAAAGTTCTAAAAGGTTTATTTTTACTTGGCTAATGGTTCTACAAAAATTGTATAGATGCTTTTTGCACAAGCGTTGATTCTACGAATTGAAATTAAAGTTTTCTTAGCTTGTTAATAAAAAAAAGAAAAAAAAATGAATGTGT
Source organism: Artemia franciscana (assembly GCF_032884065.1). Lineage (NCBI taxonomy): Eukaryota > Metazoa > Arthropoda > Branchiopoda > Anostraca > Artemiidae > Artemia > Artemia franciscana. The sequence continues at coordinate 31,978,233 of NC_088864.1, read as the reverse complement.
TAAATATTCTAAAACTGAAAGTAAAAATATGTATAACAATGAAAAAAAAAACAGGGACTATCAGTTTAATATACAAATACTAATATTTATTCCTTAAAAGTTTTAATATTTTTTTTTGTTTTTTTAAGACAAAAAAGTGAAAACATTTGGAGCGTATTTTTGTTTTTAGTAAAAAGCAAATCGTGTTCTGCAAATCTTGTGAAGGCATGGGGGTTGTCAGCTCTACTCATTATAATTTGTACTCGTTTTGAGTTTGACTCCGTGATTTATTGTAATTTCTGTCCATTTTGGGTTTCATTTACTTATCGATGGTACTTTGTGGTAGTTTTCCGCATACTAAATTAATTGATTCTATTTTTGTTCATTTTTGGTTGTATGAAGTTCTTTACTTTTCTTTGAAATACTCATTTTGTCGAAAAAGTTTTTTTAGTTAATTCTTAAAAGGGGCAATGGAAAGTGCAAATCATGCTCTCGTCTTGTGAAGGCATGGGGTTTGTCATCTCTACTCATGTTAATTTCTACTCGTTTTTGAGTTTGACTCGATTATTTATTGTAATTTATGTTTGTTTTGGGTTTCATTTAATTAAGGATGGTGATTTGTGGTAGTTTTACGCTTGGTAGATTATCCAATTCTATTTCTGCTCATTTTTGGTTGAACGGAGCTCTTTATTTTTCTTTGAAAAATTGTTTGTGGAAAAAGATTTTTAAATAATTTTATTCCTTTCTTATTGACATAATCATGTTCTTAGAAAAAAATACTTTATATCTTTTCGGTTTTTTCTATAAGAACCCATAGTTTGGCTAACTATTTGTATGCTGGAGAAACTTTTTCAACAATTTTTAATCCTGACACAAATAGTATTGTTTAATTTAGTTTTAAACCACCTCAACTTTAGAAAAAGATAAAATCCAATATAATTTCCTAAAAATTCTATCAATGCTCCTTGATAACCTGGATACACTTACACCCTTATGATATATTTAAAGTGCAAGAGCAGAGGTAGTAACAGTAGTAACCCAAAAAGTTTCAAATTAATACCCACAGTCGTCTTCGATATATTTCTGAGGTGTTTTATTGGAAACCATACACACAGTGCCTTTTTATTTAGTTTTAAAGGATAATGTGGAAATTGTATAAATATGGGAGGTGGACGTACCCAATATACCTAGAGACATAGCTACTGGACCATTCTACTCTTCTGAACAAAATGGCTGTCTAAATTTTTTTTAACTGGATAGCAGTAGTAGCAGTATGCACACAGCACCTTTGTTTTTGTTTTGTTTTTTCAAAATTCCCTTCAATACACGCTTAAAGTTTCAACTTAAGGCCGTGATTAAGTGAACTTGAAAACATCGAGCTTCAAAATTGAAGTAAGGTTAGTCTTCTGTCTTTTATTTCTCTAGAGACTGTCGATTGTCAAAACTTCAAATAGTACCAATTATCAAGTCTTGTGAGAGGTTTTGATAGACAGCTTCCTTTGGCGAGATAGTAATATATTTGGCTGGGTCTGGCAAAGCTTGGTTACCGACCAAGGGAGAAGAGAAAATGAGCAAAAGAGCACTATCATTCTCAAATACAAAATGCCCATGTATATGAAACTGTGACGGCATGCACAGAGTGCATTTTAAAATTTATTGTTTTTTACACTTTTTGTTCCTAGGGATAGGCTAATTAAAATACCTCAGTTGATTAATTCGAAACTAAACACCAAACTTAGTTGAAAGCTTTCTTCGAGGATTCTCAGCAAAGTTTTCTTACGAATTAAATTGAAAAAAAAAATTAACTGAATGTAAGGAGTGACATTAAAACTTAAAACAAACAGAAATTACTTCGTATATGAAAGGAGCTGCTTCCTCGTGTACGCCACACTCTTTACGCTAAAGTTTTTACTGTTTTAAAAATAGACTTAAGAGAAAGAGTCGGACTTTAGCGTGAAGAGCCGGGCGTTGATGAGGAAGCAGCTCCTTTCATTTTTGAAGTAATTTCTGTTCGTTTTATGTTTTAATGTCATTCCTTACTTTAAGTTAAAAAACACTTGTTTTTATTTAATTTAATTTCTGAACGTTTTTGAATCAATGCATGTTTTGATTTATGCTCTCCGCAAATGAATAATTAAAACGAAATTTGCCTATTTATTATTTTTTTTGCTAAATGGTTTTCTCATAGTTTTGAGCGAATGATTTTGAGGAAAAAAAGAAGCGGGGATGGAGGTCTAGCTGCCCTCCGATTTTTTGGTTACTTAAAAAGGCAACTAGAACTTTTAATTTTTTAGGAATGTTTTTATTAGTAAAATTATTAGTAAAAATAAATTTTATCAGTTAAAGATATACGCAACTTACAAATTAGCTTACGTAACGAACTTCTATATTCTCATATTTTTATTACATATATGAGGGGGTTCACCCCCTCGTCAGTACCTCACTCTTCACGCTAAAGCTTAAATTTTGTCCCAATTTCTTAAGAATGTCCCCTGAATAACAAAAGCCGTAGAATAAATAGTTGAAATTTCTAAAAATACTATAGCGTAAAGAGCAAGGTATTAGGAGGAGGTGAGCCCCTCATATGCGTAATAATTTTTGTTCCTTTTAACAGAAATTATTATGGAATATTTACAGGAAAATAATAACAGGAATATTCTGTTCCTTTCAGTTGAAAAACTTTGTCATATTTATTTTTTCATTGTTTTTTTTTTTAAATAATGCTAGAAAATCCTGCGCTCCCTTCAAGGAAATTTTCTTCCCCAATGACAAATTCCTCCATGAACATTTCCCCCAACATATCCCCCTCTTCTCAACCCCTGCCCCCAACCAAATGAAAACGCCCCAGAAAACGTCTGTACACTTCCCAATAACCATTAGTATATGTAAGCACTGGTCAGTGTTAGTAAATTGTAGCCCCTCCCACGGGGACTGTGGGGGAGTAGGTCATCCCAAAAGGCATAGTTGTAAGGATTTTTGACTACGCTGAATAAAATGGCTATCTCAGAATTTTGATCCGGTGACTTTGGGAAAATAATTTGCGTCCGACGGGGGCCTAGGTGCCCTCCGATTTTTGGTCACTTAAAAAGGGCCCTAGAACTTTTCATTTCCGTTAGAATGGACTATCTCGCAACATTCTAGGACCACTGGGTCGATACGATCACCCCTGGCAAAAAAAACAACAAAAAACAAACAAATAAACACGCATCCGTGATCTGCCTTCTGACAAAAAATACAAAATTCCACATTTTTAAACAGTTTCTGGTAACGAACTTCAGTAAGGAGCGACCAGGCTCAATAGTAACAAAAAATCTAAAAAAAAATGGAATTTTGATACCAATAGTTATATCAAAAGGATGGCATTTTAATGCTAATTTTAAATGTATAAATATCAAGATTAGTCTTACCCATTAAAAGTTACGAGCCTGAAAAAATTTGCTTCATTTTAGAAAATAGGGGGAAACACCCCCAAAAAGTCATACGATCTTAACGAAAATCACACCATCAGATTCAGCGTATCAGAGAATCTTGTTGTAGAAGTTTCAAGCCGCAATCTATAAAAATGTGGAATTTCACATTTTTGCCAGAAGACAAATCACGGATGCGTGTTTATTTGTTTTTTTTTCCCAGGGGTGATCGTATCGACTCAGTGGTCCTATAATGTCACGAAAAGGCTCATTCTAACGGAATGATAAGTTCTAGTGCCCCTTTTAAGTGACCAAAAAATTGGAGGGCATCAAGGCCCACTACAACGGTCATTTTTCCCCAAAGTCACCGGATCGAACTTCTGAGATAGCCATTTTATTCACCATAGTCGAAAAACCTAATAACTATGTCTTTGGGGATGACTTACTCCCCCGTAGTCCCAGTGGGAGGGGCTGCAGGTTACAATCTTTGACCTGTGTGTACATATAGTAATGGTTACTAAGAAGTCTACAGACGTTTTCAGGGGATTTGTTTGGTTTGGGGGGATATTTGAGGGGGGAGGGTTACCGGGGAGTATTTTCCCATGGAGGAACTTCTCATGGGGGAAGAGACTTTCAATGGAGGGGGTGCAGGATTTTCTAGCATTATTTTAAAAAAAACAATGAAAAAATAAACATGAAAAGTTTTTTTCTACTGAAAGTGAGTATCAGCATTAAAACTTAAAACGAACAGAAATTATTACACATATAAGGGGTCTGCCTCCTCGTAATACCTTGCTCTTTACGCTAAAGCATTTTTAGTAATTTCAACTATTTATTCTACGGCCTTTATGATTCAGGGGTCATTCTTAAGGAATTGGGACAAAATTTAAGCTTTAGCGTAAAGAGCGAGGTATTGACGAGGGTTGAACCCCCTCATATACGCTATAAAAACATACGAATATTGAAGTTCGCTAAGTTATGTATATTTTTTGCTAAAAATTATAAGCTATAGTTGCCTTTTTAAGTAGTCAAAAAATAGGAGGCCAACTAGGCCTCCTCCCTCGCTCCTTTCTTTCTCAAAATCTTCCGATTAAAACTGTGAAAAAAAACATTTAGCTCAAAAAATTAATATGCAAATTTCGTTTTAATTATTTATATGTGGAGAGCCAAGATCAAACCATGCATTAATTCAAAGACGTCCAGAAATTAAAAAAAAAAAACAAGTTTTTATAAATGAAAGTATGGAGCGACATTAAAACTTAAAACGAACAGAAATTACTCCGTATATGAAAGGGGCTTTCCCTCCTCAACGCCCCGCTTTTTACGCTAAAGTTTAACTCTTTCTCTTAACTCTACATTTTAAAACAGTAAAAAACTTCAGCGTAAAGAGTGGGGCGTTGAAGAGAAAAAGCTCCTTTCATATACGGAGTAATTTCTGATCGTTTTAAGTTTTAATTTCGCTCCTTACTTTCACTTAAAAAAACCTTTTTGTTTGTTTAATTGTAGATAGGAGCTTGAAACTTCTACAGTAGGATTCTCTGATACGCTGAATCTGGTGGTGTAAATTTCGTTAAGGTTCTATGATTTTTGCGGGTTGTTTCCTCCTCACCTGTGCTTCCAAACTTTAGTCTCTAGATCGCGCACGAAAAATTCAGGATCAAAAATCCGTCGGTAATCCTTCAATTCGTCTTAATCCAAGTTTCTACCACCAGTCACGATCCGGTAGGGCAATGGGGAAGAAGCTACAGGGTTCTGCTCCGCCTCAAGGTTTGTCGCTTGACCTAAATCTCTTGACTTGTCTAGTTCTTCGGCGTACCGCATTATTAAGTATTTTGGATATTTACATCTACCAAGCTCCAAATACTTTTTACAAAGGCGCTGTCTATGTGTGGTAACACTTTTAAGATGTATACCTCGATTTGATTTAATTTTCCCCATGATTTCGGCTTTGTGTGCACAACTTTACTGAAGGCTCCTGACTATTTCTCATTTCTAGGTTTCTTCATTGCATTGAAATAATTTATGGAAATTTCACACTCTATTAACAAGCAGCTGATTATACCAGCTTGTCATTTTGGTCTCTAGGGGGTATTATCGGTGATCTGAAACGATTCTTTCTGGCAACCGACTTGTAAAAATTTCAGGTAGCTGAAAATATTCTAGGGGACTGTTAGAAAATAGAAAAATAAATCGAAAAATGGTTACAATCATCTTACAGGCTATTGTCTTCTGCTCACGATAGTACTGATTTTGTTCTAAAAGCAATATCCTTTATCGAGTACACTTGTGAAAAAGACCTAGACATTTTCTAAGATTTCTAAGCAATTAGAGGAAATAGAGCAAAATCCTTTCAAACATTTTGTAGCATCTTCAAGAAGCTATGGCCTGATATTAAAACCGGCATCTTCCACCAATGAATACTTGAGTACTTTTTAAATATAAATTTTCAATTTAACATGGGATTTTCGAGTTCCATCAGTTCACTTAATCACGGCCTTAATACCATCAATCGTTCATGAAGCATTTCTGATACGTCCTCTTGACAACTTGTGTAAGTATTGTGTGTTTCAATCTAGTATCATAGGCTTTCAGTATTTCCCCAATTTCCCCCTTAGTGCACTTAGTTTTAGCAGCTGCAGCAGTAGTAGTAGCATTAGAATTAATAGTAGTAGTTTTAGCTTCAGTGTCAGTAGTAGTAGTAGAAGCAGTAATAATTGTAGCAAACAGTGGTAGTATGAGCAGAAGGAGTAGCATTAATATACAAATATTTTTCTTTGGTTACTTAACATCCTCCACAACAAGCCTTGTTAGTTTCAAATTTACAAACCAAACCGTTTCTAAAATTTTGCTATTACGCCCTTTTGTCAAACTGCATACAGACGGCGAGAATTGATTTGGTTAACTTTTCCCCCTCAAAATTCCTTCAAAATTTCTCCTTCGTACCCTCAAGCATAGTTGTAACAGTAGTGATAGTAGCAGTATTGCTACTACTAGTAGTAGTATTATATGAATTGAATGTATTTATAACCCTTTGTAAATACAATAACGAACGGAGTATAAGAGAAAAAAAAATGGCAAAAGAAAAAGACAGAAAATAATAATAGTAATAGTAATAGCGGTGGTACTAGTAGCAGCAATAGTAATAACATATTGTCAGCTGAACATCCCTTTTGTCAAGTCCATAAAGTTTCAACTTAATAAAATAAGCCATGGCTATGACATTGCTGATATGTCCTTTTGATAACTTTTATGTTCGTACAGTTCTTTAAATTTTCATCTCAGTGCTCTTAGCCTTATAAGTATTTGCAATAGAAATTGTAGTTGAAGTAGTTGCAATAGAAGTCGTAGTTCAAGCAGTAGTAGTAGTAGTAGTAGTAGTAGTAGTAAATATAGCAGTGATCGAATTATTACTAGTAGCGTGCCAATGTTGCTTTTTGGAAGTATTCTCTGAAAGTTTCAACTTAATGTCCATATCAATTGTTGAGATAGGCTCTCTTGACAATGTACATGCACATTGCGTATTTTGATTTAGTTCAAATTTTCTCTCAAAATTGTAAATGGAGTAGTGTGGTAGTAATAGTAGTAGTGGTAGCAGTAGCAGTTGTTATAGCTGTAGCAATAGTCGTAGCACGCAAATATTGCCTATTTGATCATCTCCCTTATCCTTTCCTGAAAGTTCCAAATTAATATACTCAGGCATTCCTGAGATACGACCTTTTGACAATCTGAATACATATAACTTGTTTTGATTTAGTTTAACACTCTCTGAAAGAGGGTGTTAAGATTCTTTGACATTAACACCTTGACATTTTCAGGAAGGCTCACCTGAATGCTCTTTGTCTTTCTGGAAAGTGTTCCAGAAAGAGGCTAGTTGCCCTACATTACTTTTAACTCTTAGAAGGGTACCAGAACTTTACATTTCCAATCAAATAAGACTCCTCTAAACTTCACAAAACCACCCCTTCCATAGAACGTCATATGTCCCTGGGGGCACAACTTACAACCCTAGCTCCCGGACTCTGGGGGTTGTGTCAACCCCAAAGGCCTTGTTATGTGATCTTTGGACTATTTTTTGAATAAATGGCTATCTCAAATTTCAATCGGATGCATTTGGGGAAGATGGGACTTGAGGGGGGACTAGTTGCCCTCCAAAGTTTATACGACCACCGTTTACATAAAAACCTTATATGACTCTGGGGTATAACTTACAACCCTCGTCCTGAGGGCTGTTGCAGGTGGGTAGCTACCATCCTCAAAGACATAATCACTGGACTCTTCAACAACACTGTTTGGGGAAATGGTTGGTGGGGGGAGGCCTGTTTACCCTCCAATCACTTTCAACTGGTAAAAAAAAACACACATCATGCTTTCATCAATCTTTACTCAGGCATCGCTGTTGCACTGCCTCTGATAGCATACATAATTAGCTGTTTGCTGAGAACACAAAATCCGAGCAAAACATCACAAATTTCCCTTTGAAAGCCGGAGAGTCTTTGCGTAAATAACTTGTAGACAACCAAGACAAATTTTCAAGGCTTCCAACTGTCTTCCACCGCAAGTCTCTGGAAAGGTAAACAGTTCGTTATAACGTGCTGCAAGTAAGGAGAGACACGTTATAACGCGCTGCAAGTAAGGTAGTACTGACAGAAACTCTAAAAAAAAAGAACTTTTGATAGCAGTGCATAAATTAAAAGAATCTAATTCCTATGGTGATTCCAAATGTATTTAATCAAATTTGAATTTCTCATCAAAAGGTGCGAGCCTGAGGAAGTTTACTTGATTTTTGAAAAAAGGAGAAAACGTTTCAAATGTGGAAATAATCCTGATAAAAAGTTATACCGTCAAATTAAACACATAAGAGAACTCTGCCGAAAAGGTTTCAAGCTCCTATCTTAAAAATAAGGAACTTTTCATGTTTTGGAAGACTCACGGACGTGTGATCATTTTAATTTCTTTGTTGTTTTTTCAATATTCAAGAAAATTGGGAAAAGTCTCATTCAAGAGAAAATTGAACGTTTAAGTATTCTCTGTAAGTAGGCCTAATGAAAGAGATCGTTCATAATAAAATAGTTTTTTTTCTGCCATTTTAAGACACAAAAACATGATTTTACCTCAAAGAGGGTCAAGTCTTGACAAACTGAAAATTCTTAGATAGACAATTGATTTAAAATTAACAAGCAACTGCATATTGAGCTTCCCTGCTTCAAAGGTAGCCCCCCCCCCGCGCTAATGCGCATTTGTTCCTAATTACAGAAAAATATTTTCTTTTTAACATAAAGGTTACAAAGACAACTTGAGCTCCATCAAGGAATTTCTCAGGAGAGGGAGGTAGGTTTTAGCTCTTACTATTTTATGGATGCCTAAATCAAAAAATTGGATTATACACAATTAACAGTTGGTGGCCACAATCTGTAAGTAAGAGTTGACTTGTAAAGATCATAGGCCGCATAATAGCACTGCTTAAGTAAATAGCGATAAGCCTCCAATGTATTACCCCCCCCCCAGGCATTTCATATGGAAAGAATGGTCGTAGAAACTTTGGAAGGGGCTTAATAGGTTAGAAATTGAAAGTTATAGTGCCTTTTCTCAAACTAAAAATAGTTTTGGGGGCAACCTATGCTCTATTCTAGTAACTGTGGGTAAATCTTTAAATCTTGTTCCTGCCTTTCATAGGAACTGGCGAAGACTATCAGACCATTTCGTTTTTTGACAACTTCGTGTTCCCTTCAGCCGATGGTTTTCAGGCGATGGTTTCTTTTTTTCAAATTTGGAGATGGGCCATAGCATCTCCGTAAACTCTGTTCTACCTGCAGAGAAAATGAATTCTGCTTTGTACTGTTCAGGAGGTTGGTGTTACTGCTAAAATCATACCAGTTGAGTTCCTCTATCTTTCAGAGTCCTTTTGTTTGAGTGACATTCAGCTTCTTTAACGTCACGGTGGTTGTTGGCAAAGTTTCTGTAGCTTATAGCATGTTTATGAGGCAGCTAACAAAAGCATTGGGACGAATTTTATAGAGTTTCGTTAGGACAAAAGATGCCTTGGTGGTTTGTGTGTTAACTTTGATATGGACTGAACCATGACTTGACAGAAGTGAGCCAAGGCATGTGAAGTTGCTTATCACTGTTACTTGGTTTTGGTTTTGAAATACGTTTGTTCCAGCTGATTTTGAGCCCAACTTTGCTAGCTTCTTCTCTTCGTGTCTGTCTTCAGTGGAAAGTCACTGGTCAAGTCAGCCTCACTCAGGAGTCCGTCACTAAACTTCAATTTCAAGTTCAGCCGTGCAGTCATCTTCGTCATCACGTAGTCAATGACCAATTAAATAGTACAGAAGCTGCGGTGCATCCCTTCTGAGCTCCTGTACGAATTTTCAATGGCCGGCAACGCTTCCCATTGTCTTGGACACAGCTCGTCGTTTGTGGCGACATCAAATTCACCGAGTAAAAGCGACTTTGAAGTCAATTGACGCTATGAATATCTTATGTCGAACCTCCCGTGTCTATCCTGCCATTTACCGCAAGGTGATTATCTGCTAGCATGTGAAACGAACCGGTGTAAATCCTACTTATTCAATACATTAGTTTCTTAGAAGTATGCTAGAGAACCCGAAGTATGCTACTAACTTGCTGGCGTTTAATTAATCTACAGATTTATGTGACAGCCATTGAGCTTTATGTGCCTGCCTTCAACCAGCAGAGGAATTAGCTGCTTTCAAGAAGTTACACTTCAATTTTTTCCTATTCTGCTTCGGAATAAGGTTGGAACTCAAGGCATTCAACTTTATTTCAGATTTTCACATGTAGTTTTCTCGTTTACTGCAATCATTCAGGGTCTGAATATTGAAATAATGAGTCCTTGCTCCTGACTCGCATTTCTTCAGACGGAGGTGGAGAGATGCAGAAACAAACATGTGGTCGGGGTTGCTTAGTTCCTCTCCGTGTATGTTCAGAAGCTAGATATACACGATCTCAATCTCTGAATCACGATGGTGTAGTCTATCAGCTTCTTGGTCTTCCCATGGTTGCTGTACCAAGTATGTTTGTATGTCCTTTTCCCCTGGAAAAATGTGTTTTGTGATAGCAAGGTTACTTACTTTTTAGAGTTGCAGAAGACTGATTCCGTTTTCACTGGCCGACTCTGGAGTCATTCCACCAATCATGGCACGTGAAGGACCAGCTGGATCAGAAATAGTGGTGTTAAAGCCACTCAGATGTGTGACAATGTTTTGAGATGATTTCCGTGCAATAACACTGACAACGAAGATTAGAAGTAAATTTCGGTGGACTCATTGGCACCATTAGTTTGGGTGTTACGTATTATTAAACTCAACTCTCCATGCTTGTGCTGAAGATGTACTGTAATTATCCTATCTGAGATATGCTGGGATGATCTAAGGCACTTCTTTGCAGTTTTGACAAGAAGATATGTCTTGGTAATAACCTCTGTTGAAATAAACGGTTACTTTTCGACCCTCGACTGAGCAGAAAATTCGATACAGGGAAGTTCAGTGTCAAGACATTCCAGGTGACGATTCTTAGGCAACCTTGGTCGGTCAGGTGAGTGCAGGTAAGAACATGGTCCATTAGGGGACAACAGCTCATAGTCAGAAGAGGGTAAAGCATCTGAGGCAGTTTTGATCGTTTTGTAGCGGCCATTTTTAGATGGGGCGTCGTCGTCCCTAGTAATCCCAGGCCTGTAAATTTGTGGTCCACTACGGTTGGCTCAACCTACCCCAATAGGATCGAGAAGACAATTGGCCGTGGGCTTAACTCGGATAGTTCATTTCCTAACGAGGGGGCGTGGAGGTCTGACTTGAGTGACAATTGAAGTGCCTAAGTTAGAATTCTCCAGATGAATACGACACCTACCAAAAGATGGTTTTTCAGAGAAAAATGGCTACGATACCGACAAAATGTGATTTTTGTTTTACTTTTCAAAGAAGATGGGCTATGCATCTCTCCATCTATATTCTATAGCCATATGTTATTAAAACATGGTTCATCTGAATCAGCATTTGAAGATCTAAAAAAATTGATGCCACATTTTTATGGAACGATTCTAACTTCTCAGTTAGAAAACCAACTAATTCTAGTATTTTAGTCCGTACGACACAATCTTTTGCCCGAATAGATATATTCAATGCCAGCGCATTGCACCGTAAATCAACACTTTGACATCATGACATTTTTCAGAAGCACCATTGAAATAAAACATAGATTAGGGAAAGGTAAATAGAAAGTTTATTTAGAACCAAATAAAAAACTGCCAATATATAACAAAATCATTGCCAATTTAAAACTTTGGTTGAAAGCTCACAAAATTTAAAAGTTCAGTATTTTGAATTGTTTCAATACTTATCAAACAGTTCGTGGTAACGAACTGTAGTAAGGAGCGACCCGGCTCAATAGTAACCAAAACTCTAAAAAATGGAATTTTAATACCAATACCTACATCAAAAGAATCGCATTTTAATGCTGATTTTAAATATATAAGTTTAAATATATATCTAAACTGTTATTTAGTAAAAATAACAGTTTTTTACTGTTTTAAAAAGAAGAATTGATAGACAGAGTCAAACTTTAGCGTAAAGAGCGGGGCGTTGATGAGGAAGCAGCCTCTTTCATATACGAAGTAATTTCTGTTCGTTTTAAGTTTTAATGTCACTCCTTACTTTCAGTTAAAAAAAATTTGTTTTTTTTTATTTAATTCACTGTATGAAAAATGAGTCACCAATGAAATCGTGCAAAATGAATGAGATCGCTCAAAAATGTTTGATCACGGAAAAAAGATGGGAATATTAAAAAGGGAAGAGATTCATTGGAAAATATCTTATGTAAAACCATCATTAAGAACCTTACGGACAGCAATCATGTTTCTCTCCGGAGCAGAACCTGACAGTAATTCTGTCACAATAAAAACCCTTTTATCCCTTCCCAATCAATCTTGAACAGCTCACTCATTTGGAAAATATCCCTTTCCACAGATCCTTAGACTATTTTAGAAGTCTTGCCAAGGTCCAGACAGAAAGGGAAAAAATTTGTTTTATGTTTCCTTAAGTGGTCAAAGGTAATACTTACTGAAATCGGTTTCACATTGAAGATGCCAAAAAAGGTCTTTGGAACAAATGCTAACCGATAATATTTTACAGAATGGGCTGCAATGTATTAGTTCTAATGTGACAAGAGTGGAAACCTCAAGAACTTTGTTACATATCATTTGGCTTGAGTTTAAAAGGAGATTATCATTGACTAGCACTTAAAATTAGAAACTGTCTAAAAGAAACGACTATAGATGATTTGGCCTCTTTTTGCAATTAGAGAAATTTTTTCGTCATATCTGTAATATAAAAATAAGAAGTTTTAAAGTCATTAAGAAAATCGAGAAAAAATTGACTATACTAATTTGAGCAATGTAAATAAGTGCAATAACTAATCAAACATTTTGTGGTTACGAACTGAGTTTTTAATGGTATTTCTAATTTTCCAAGCTTCCCACCAAAAGTTGTGAGTTTGAATAAATAGTAGGCCCAAAAGCCCTGAATTAAGAATTTTGATACAGAAAACCGATTTATAAACTATCGAAGAGCCATGTAGTGAACATCCCAGTTTCAGAGGCAGCAATATAGCATGGTGGCACATCTGTTTCTAAAGATGTTAGTAGTCCATACAAAATGAATGGCTAGTACAAACATTTATCCTAAAGCTTTTCAAACAGTTCGTGGTAACGAACTGTAGTAAGGAGCGACCCGACTATATAGTAACTGAAAATCTAAAAAATGGAGTTTTGATAACAATAGTTACATCAAAATAATCGCATTTTAATGCTGATTTAAATACATAAATTTCATCAAAATCAGTTATACCCATCAAAAGTTACGAGCCTGAGAAAATATGCCTCATTTCAGAAAATAGGGGAAAACACCCCCTAAAAGTCGTACAATCTTAACGAAAATCACACCATCAGATTCAGCGTATCAGAGAAACTTGTTGTTGAAGTTTCAAGCTCCTATCTACAAAAATGGGAATTTCGCTTTTTTTTTTTGCCAGAAGACAAATCACGGATGCGTGTTTATTTGTTTTTTTGTTTGTTTTTTGTTTTTTTTTTCCATAAAAACATACGAATATAGAAGTTCGTTACGTAAGTTAATTCGTAAGTTACGTATATTTTTTACCAATGAAAACGTTTGTAAAAAATTAAAAGTTCTAGTTGCTTTTTTAAGTAATCAAAAACTTAGAGGGCAACTCTCTCTCACTCTTTTTTACTCAAAATCTTCCGATTAATTGCAATTAATTAATATGCAAATTTCGTTTTAATTATTTATGTGCGGAGAGCCAAGATCAAAACATACATTAATTCAAAAACGTCCAGAAATTAAATAAAAAAAACAAGGTTTTTTAAATGAAAGCAAGGAGCAACATTAAAACTTAAAACGAACAGAAATTACTTTGTATATGAAAGGGGCTTTTCCTCCTCAACGCCCCGCTCTTTACGCTAAAGTTTCTTACTGTTTTAAAAATAGAGTTAAGAGAAAGAGTCAAACTCTTTGAACTCTTTCAAACTCTTTGAGTGATAGCTCCCCTCTTATTTCAGAAAATATGCTCCTGCGCAACATAAAGATAAAATTCATTTAATTACCGGTCCAAAAGGCGGAGAAGTGCGGGGCATCATGAGCTTCAACAAAAGAAAATTTCCACGTGGGGGGCGGGGGACAAGTGCGACTAGAACTTCGTTTTAACTGGTATTTAAATCGGAATATCTATCTTTTTCCTTTTAATATACATTTTTCAATGCTCTCTTGTTTCCCAGCAGCCATTGCTCCCTTAGCCCACCTTCTGGGGTTCATAGAAGCCTTTTCTATAACAAAAGGCTATTTAAAGAACGCCCTTTAAAATACCAAAGGAATGATACCTATAATTCATTTTGATGTTTCTGACCTTCTCTACTTAACAAATATTTGGAGGGATGCGCCTTTTCAGGGATGATTATCCTTCTCGAAAAACTTTTACACGAATAATAAACTTGAATATAAAAACAGGGGTTGAAGGAGGGAGCACTACCCCTCCCCTCCTCAGTTTTAAGAGAGCCATCAGTCAAACAGTTCGTAGTAACAAACTGTTAGTAAAGAGTGACCCTTGTTGACAAAACCGAAACCCTGAAAAACAATCTTGATCAAAATGAACGCAACAAATAAAGTTATTATTCATGGCTCTTCTTAATGTGTAAAATGCATTAAATTAAAAGATGCCCATAAAGATATTAGCAGACACAAAATTTTCCTAATTTTAAAATCGCAATCGACCCCCCCCCCCCCTCGAAGAATTATGTGGTCTAGAAAATTATGCAACTGAATTCAAAATTGTCTTGCGCACTAAGGCCCCTATTGAGACTTGTGGTTCTGAAGTAACAGATGCATTAATGAAGATTGAATGTGTTTTTTGAAAAAAGCGAAGAATTTAGCTATTTTGGAGGAAACTTTAATTAAATCCATTTGTAAGAAAGGTGATAACAGAGAGTGTGGTAATTAAATTGAAGAAATGTGTGGTTTTACTGAGGGGAGAGGATACTACTAGTGAATTTTTACTCTTAGACTCATTGAGGAGACACCGAACCATCAGGCCGCTTTAGTCCTCAATTAAATAAAAAAAAACAAGTTTTTTTAAATGAAAGTAAGGAGCAACATTAAAACTTAAAACGAACTAAGAGAAAGCCATTTAGCCAAAAAAAGAATTAATATACAAATTTCATTTTAATAATTTATGTGCGGAGAGTCAAAACCAAACATGCATTAATTCAAAAACGTTCAGAAATTAAATAAAAAAAACTAATTTTTTTAGCTGAAAGTAAGGAGCGACATTAAAACTTAAAACGAACAGAAATTTCTCCGTATATGGAAGGGGCTTTTCCTCCTCAACGTCCCCCTCTTTACGCTAAAGTTTCTTACTGTTTTAAAAATAGAGTTAAGAGAAAGAGTCAAACTTTAGCGTAAAGAGCGAGGCGTTGAGGAGGAAAAGCCCCTTTCATATACGAAGTAATTTCTGTTCGTTTTAAGTTTTAATGTTGCCCCTTACTTTCATTTAAAAAAACTTGTTTTTTTATTTAATTTCTGGACGTTTTTGAATTAATGCATGTTTTGATCTTGGCTCTCCGCACATAAATAATTAAAACGAAATTTGCATATTAATTAATTGCAATTAATCGGAAGATTTTGAGTAAAAAAGAGCGAGAGAGAGTTGCCCTCTAAGTTTTTGATTACTTAAAAAAGCAACTAGAACTTTTAATTTTTTACAAACGTTTTCATTGGTAAAAAATATACGTAACTTGCGAATTAACTTACGTAACGAACTTCTATATTTTTATGTTTTTATTGCGTGTATGAGGGGGTTCAACCCTCGTCGATACCTCACTCTTTACACTAAAGCTTAGATTGTGTCCCAATTCCTTAAGAATGACCTCTGAATCACAAAAACCGTAGAATAAATAGTTGAAATTTCTAAAAATACTTTAGCGTAAAGAGTGAGGTACAACGAGGAGGTAAACCCCTCATATGCGTAATAATTTTTGTTCGTTTTAAGTTTTAATGCTGCTCCTTACTTTGAGTAGAAAAAACTTTTCTTATTTATTTTTTCATTGTTTTTTTTTCAAATAATGCTAGAGACTGGAGGTAATGGCGGCCAGTGGGTAATGCCGGTCACCATGATTTCTCGTAAAGTCGATAACGCAGATTCATACCGATTGTATCTGCCATCTCAAGGAAGTTTATGGAAATACTAGTGGAGCGCACGCCACCTTGCCATTTTAGTTTGTCTGTTGTGCAAGTAACACTGTTTTTACGTTTCACCTTATAAGACAGACAATAGTTTAATCCACTATCATCTCTTTCTGTTTACATTTCACGAAACGCGGCTTATCTCGCAATAACAAGGTAAGCCATATTGTTGTATCTTGTAGCATTTTATTAAGGTTTAAGCACTTATATTTTCATTTTTAGCCGATAAAATAATGACCATGCGGTTGGGGTAATGGTGGTCACCACACTTGGGGTAACAGCAGTGGCGACCGGCATTGCCCCATTAGTGCCAATATTTTTCATATATTTTTTTTTCTATATTTCAGAGACCGAGAGAATAAATATAGAAAACATATAAAAGATAAATGGACTGCAGAGGACTTAAGGAAAGCAAAAACAGCCATTACTAGAGGATTATCGATTCGCCAAGCTGCAGATCAGTTCAAAATACCATTCAGCCCGTTGCAAGAACGAATGAAGAGTATGATTGATTCTGATCCAAGCTTAGGAAGGGAGTGTGTCTTCCTTCCACACGAAGCAGCTCTAGCTGACCATGTAAAAACTTTATCGAAGATTTTCTACGGCATCACTGCACTAAAATTAAGGAAAATTGCATTTCAATAAGCAGAAAAAACCAGTTAAGTCATAGTTTCGATCAAGAAACAAAAATGGCTGGCCTGGATTGGATGTAGGGGTTCATGGACAGAAACAAAATTAGTGTGCAAAAACCCGAAGCTACAGGCATCGGAAGAGCCATGGGGTTTAATAAAGAGGAGGTACTGTTCAGGACCCTGGTCTAATACTGGCAGAACGGGGCCAAAAGCGTGTGGGTCTTATTACAATTTGGGAAAGGAGCAAAAACATTACAGTTGTGTGTGCAATGAGTTCGGGAGGGCTTTATGCTTCACCAATGTTCATTTTTCCTTGATCTCGTATGTCCCCGCTCTTTGAAAAAAACGGACCACCTGGACCAGTTTACTCATCCTCTAAGACAGGCTGGATCAATGAAGAACTGTTCGTTATTTGGTTAAAACACTTTGCTCAGTTTATTCATGCTAGTAATAACAACAAAATGCTTTTTATTCTGGGCAACCATTCCACTCATTGCTCAGCTGAAGCTTATGATATTTGTAGGGAGAAAGGGATTGTTATCGTGTCACTGCCACCCCATACATCACATAGGCTTCAGCCTCTGAATGTAGTATTTTACTCACCCTTGAAGGCTCATGAAAACGAGGAACATAGTAAAATTTACCCCTTACGATGTAGCAGAGCTATTCAATAAGGCCTATTCACCAGTTGTTACGATTGCAAAAGCAACAAGTGGGTTCAAAAACACTGGGATCCATCCTCTTAATCATCTTCTTAATCCTCCAGAAGAATCAAGAGTTAACGCCTGATTGTGTGGAAGATTACTTGAAAGCTAATGCAAATGACGTCATCACAAAAGTAGACCAATACGAAGTCATGACTGAACAAAACTTAGAATCCTCGGCCTAACTTGAAAAAGTTTATATTCAGCCTAACACAGAAATTGATGTGTCTATACAAGAGATTTCTCCTCTACCTGGATGCAGTAGTTGGGCTGACGAACCAAGAAAAGGAGCGAGACAAAAGCAACATTCTCAGATCTTGATTTCAACAGCGATGAAAATCCTGCTTTAAGAAAAAAAAGAGAGCAAATCGATTGATGAGGAAAACGTTTGTGAAGACGAATAAGAAAGTGAGCTTTGTTTGAGAAAAAGGGTAAAAAAATTTATTTCTATTGCGAAGACACATAGAAGGATGGAGAGGTATGGTATCGATCCACCTCTTGTGCATTATGGACACATCAAGAATGTTCTGGATGGGACACTCCTGACGCGTGTTTATATGACATGTGCTCCAGAAAGTGAAATTGACTTAAAGTTCTTAAAGCTCATGAGTTAAATATATTGGCGCTTAAATTTTGTGAGCCATTTTTTGTATGGAAAGATGTTTTTTCAAGTGTTTGGCTTCTAATTATGTCCATGCTTTCAATTACATTTTTGTAATTTCCTAAATACGGAATTATGTAACAATAAAAATATGACGATTTAAGTTTAACATGTTTGTCTCTTTGAAATTTCTCATATTTCTTAATTTACAGCCATTTAGTAGAACATAACATTAGCGACTGCCATTACCCTATGATAGGGGGTAATACCGGTCAAAGCTGATTTTGCAAAATCATTCATAATACCAATAGGTAAGCTTGTCTAAGGCTCAATTTAAGTATACAATAGGTAAAATATACTATGTCAGCGATTTAACATTATTTCGTTTGAATTTTATGTTTATGCTATTTTTTATTCTCATTTTACCTTAGGTGAACGCCATTACTCCAGTCTCCCCTAATCCTGCCCCCCCCCTTCATTGAAATTCTCTTCCCCCATGAGAAGTTGCTCCATGGAAATATCCTCCCACGTAACCCTCCCCCATCAACTCTCCCCCCTAATCCAAAAAATCCTCCTGAAAACGTCTGTACACTTCCAAGTAACCATTACTATATGTAAACACAGGTCAAAGTTTGAAACTTGCAGCCCCTCCCACGGGGACTGCGGGGGAGTAAGTCGTCCTTAAAGACATAGTTATTAGGTTTTTCGACTATGGTGAATAAAATGGCACCAAACTATGGTGAATCAGAATTTTGATCCGGTGACTTTTGGGAAAAAATGAGCATGGGAGGGGGCCTAGGTGACCTCCAATTTTTTTGGTCACTTAAAATTGGCACTAGAACTTTTAATTTCCGTTACAATGAGCCCTTTCGCGACATTCTAGGACCACTCAGTCGATACGATCACCCCTGGAAAAAAAACAAACAAAAACAAACAAATAAACACACATCCGTTATCTGTCTTCTGGTAAAAAATACGAAATTCCACATTTTTGTAGATAGGAGCTTACAACTTGTACATTAACGTTCTCTGATACGTTGAATCTGATGGTGTGATTTTCGTTAAGATTGTATGACTTTTAGGGGGTGTTTCCCCCTATTTTCTAAAATGAGGCAAATTTTCTCAGGCTCGTAACTTTTGATGGGTATAACTGATCTTGATGAAACTTATATATTTAATCAACCCCCCCCCCTCTTCAACATAGATCCCTCTTCTCATTCCCCCAACCTAAAAATCCCCCAGAAAACGTCTGTACGCTTCCAAATAACCATTACTATATCATGAAAAGAGAAATCACCAACACTGGTCAAAGTTTGTAACTTGTGGCCCCTCCCACGGGGACTGTGGGGGAGTAAGTCGTCCCCAGAGACATATTTATAAGGTTTTTTGACTACGCTGAATAAAATGGCTATCTCAGAATTTTGATCCGGGGACTTTGGGAAAATAATTAGCGTGGGAGGGGGCTTAGGTGCCCTCCAATTTTTTGGTCACTTAAAAAGGGCACTAGAACTTTTCATTTCCGTTAGAATGAGCCCTCTCGCAAGATTCTACCACTGGTTCGATACGATCAAACCCTGGAAAAAAAAAACAAAAAAAAAAACAAATACACACGCATCCGTGAACTACCTTCTGGCAAAAAATACAAAATTTCACATTTTTCTGGGTAAGAGCTTGAAATTTCTACAGTAGAGTTTTCTGATACGCTGAATCTGATGGTGTGATTTTTGTTAAAATTCTTTGACTTTTAGGGAATGTTTCCCCCTTTTTCTAAAATAAGGCAAATTTTCTCAGGCTCTTAACTTTTGATGGATAAGATTAAACTTGATGAAACTTATATATTTAAAATCAGCATTACAATGCGATTCTTTTGATGTAGCTATTGGTATTAAAATTCCATTTTTTAGAGTTTTGGTTACTATTGAGCCGGGTCGCTCCTTACTACAGTTCGTTACCACTAACTGTTTGACTATTGGTATCAAAATTCCATTTTTTAGAGTTTCGGTTACTACTGAGCCTTGTCGCTCCTTACTACAGTTCGTTATCACGAACTGTTTGATCCTCATCCTTATTCCTAAGGTAGGAAGTAGCCTAAGGTTAGTAGCTGGTTTGCTTTTGAATCAGGAGTTAAGCATGGATATGACCTCTCCCCGTTTGCATGAATTATTTTCATGGAGTTTGCCCTAAGGAACATGACATAGGTAATGTGACAGCATGGACTCAAATAGAAAGGTAAAACTCTCCTAGACTTAGATCATGCAGATAATTTAAGTGTACTAGATACAAATGCTGACAAACTGAGTAAATTTTTGATGGTTTTAAGAGTTCCGGGTGCAATAAAAAGTTGGAAAATTAACGATAATTTCCAAACTTATTGCTTTATACCAAATTTTAAAACCAATAGAAATTCGGAAGGTACTCATTCGACTGTAAATCGAAAGTTCTAGTGGTCTTTTTAGAGTAAAAAGTGATTGGAAGGCAACCAGCCCCTACGACGCACTTTTTCCCCCAGACATCCGGTCAAAATTTTGAGATTGCCATATTGCCCAGCATAATTACTGTCGCTTGGGGCAAGACAACCCCAACTTCCAAACCCAGGGGGGGGGGAGAAATTCTCTAATTTAAATAATTTCCCTATTTGTGTATATATAGTATTTGTTATAAGAAAATGGTTGTATATTTTAACCCTTTGCGTACATTAATTATAAAGAAACTTTCCGAAAAAGAAATTTTTAGCAGAAAAGTAAAGAGCCATATCAAACTTAAGATCAGCAGAATTATAGTCCCAAAATAATTAAAAGTGAAAACAACCAGAAATTACATTTAAAGAATTATATATATTTGACATTGTATATATAAATAAATAAATAAATTTATATATATATATATATATATATATATATATATATATATATATATATATATATATATATATATATATATATATATATATATATATATATATATATATATATATATATATATATATATATATATGACAGAAAATAGAAAAGTAATTTATGTGGTATCAAATATGGATAGAATTACATCAGTTTTAAAGCCCGCTTTTTTGAAAAAAGACTGATTCGAATTCCGCTTGATTTGTATTCTTTTTTCTAAATCTTCAAATTTTGATTCTCTAATTTGCTTGCGTTTTAATTTATGTTTTTGTTTTCCTATGTTATTGTGTTTTTATGTTCTTAGCTTCATCCCAAATAAAGCGAAAGCAGTGAAACATAAACTGTAGTAATTGTTACTGTGTAATAAATCAAGTTTGAGAATTGGTCTAGTTTCAGCTAAAAAAGGTACGAAGAGTGCGGTTATGGCATATTAAATATTCCTTTGCTGTATTACAGTCCTGATTTAAAGAGGTTAGTGAAGCTCAATGTAAGATTTATGCAATAAAAATTAACCAAATTTAGCTAATTGAAATTTTTAATGCGTATTCATGCTATTCAGCAAGCAAGTTGTATTTCATAGTTGTACAATGGATGGTCCACTCCCTAAATGTTACTGTATTTATGGTAGGCTTGTAAAAAATTAAAAAGGCGAACATTCTTGTTCTAGTTATTTCACAAGATAGATATCTACTTTCAAGAGCATATTGATAAATAAGTGGTAAGGGTCCTTCAAAATCCTTATAAGGTGAAGTAAAACATTGTTGTTATACAGCAATCTATCCATGCCACGACTAAACTCTACTTTGATATTAATCTTCCATGATGTATATTTGTATGGCTTAAAATGTCGAATGCACCATAGATCATGCAATGGATCTGGTGTAACATGCCACAAAACTGGCACTACTGAAGTATTGAAGCCAAGCACAAAAAAAAAAAAAAAAAAAAAAAAAAAAAAAAAAAAAAAATCTAACGCAATTCAAATAACCCAAACCCAAAAACGGATTCCATAAAGACGGAGCACAAAATATTTCTTTTTTCAGGTGTTTTTCACATTTCCCATTTTCAAAAATGCATGGTAACAAATTTTAAGTAAGGAGCGACTCAGGCCAATAGCAGCCACACTATAAGAAACGGAGCTTCGACAAAAAAAATTAATGCAGCAAAAGAATTGGTTATTTACTGCTGATTCCAAATATGTAAAATTCATTAAGTTTAATGTAACTAATCAAAAGTTCGGAACCACAGAAAATTTGGCTGATTTTCAAAAAGGGAAACATCCCGAAAAAGCTTAATTGTAGTAGTTCCACACTACTGTCAACAAAAATATGGATTTATGCACTTTTTTTCCAGGGGTGATCGTAATGACCCAGTAGTCCTAGAATGCCATGAAAGGGCTATTTCTAATGGAAAATAAATTCTCTAGTGCCCTTTTTAACTGACCGAAAAAATTGAAGGGCACCTAAGCCCCCTCCCACGTAAATTTTTTCCCGAAGTCCACCGGATCAAAATTTTGTGATAACCATTCTGTTCAGCATAGTCGAAAACCTAATAACTATGTCTTCGGGGACGACTTAATCCCCCACAGTCTCCGGGGGAGGGGCTGCAAGTTACAAACTTTGATCATTGGTTGCATATATTAATGGTTATTATCAACTGTGCAGACATTTTCAGGGGGATTTTTTCGCGGTGGGGTGGGTATGGGGTCGGGGGAGAGGGCTATGCGGGAGGAACTTTCCATGGAGGAATTATTCATGAGGGAAGAGAATTTCCATGAAGGTAGCGCAGGATTTTCTAGCATTATGGAAAAAAACAATGAGAAAATAAATAATTCTTTTTTTCAACTGGAAGAAATGAGCAGCATTAAAATCTAAAACGAACATAAAAGATTACGTATATAAGGGGGTTCGTCTCCTAAACAATACTTTGCTCTTTACGCTAAAGTGTTTTTAGTAATTTCAACTATTTATTCTACGGCCTTTGTGGTTCAGGGGTCATTCTTAAATATTTCGGACAAAATTCAAGCTTTAGTGCAAAGAGCGAGATATTGACGAGGGGGCAAACCCCCTCATATACGTAATAAAAATACACAAATATAGCAGTTCGTTACGTAAGTTAATCCGTAAGGTACGTATGTTTATTACTAACAAAAAAGTTCGTAAAAAAAATTAGAAAGTTAGTTGTATTTTTAAGTAGCCAAAAACTGGAGGGTGGCTAGGCCTCCTCCCCGGCCCTTTTTTATCAAAATCATCCGATCAAAACTATGAAAAAGCCATTTAGAAAAAAAAAACTCAATATCACACTTTCATTTTATTTATTCATGTGCGGTGAGCCAAAAACAAACATGCACTAATTCAGAAACGTTAAGAAATTAAATAAAAAACAAGTATTTTTAACTGCAAGTAAGGAGCGAAATTAAAACTTAAGACGAACAGAAATTATTCCGTATATGAAAGGGGCTGTCCCCTCCTCAACGCCTCGCTCTTTACACTAAAGTTTTTTTTATTGTTTTGAAAAGTAGAGTTGTGTCAAAGAGCCAAACTTTAGTGTAAAGAGCGAGCCGTTGAGGAGGGGACAACCCCTTTCATATACGGAATAATTTCTGTTCGCTCTAAGGTTTAATATCGCTCCTTGCTTGAAGCTGAAAAAAACTTCTTTTTTTTTATTTAATGACCGAAAAGATTGTGCTAAAGAAAAGTAGGATTCTGCTATTTTGTGCGATCAGGATACAATTTTACCTGAAAGAGAACAGAGTTTCTATTGACCTCGGATATCTTGAAAATTCTAAGATAGCCAATTGATTTAAAAGCATCAAAAAACTATAAATTGAGCTTCCCAGTTGCAGAGAAGCTGCGCATTAGCTCCTTAAATTGTCTCGTAGTCCATGTTTAACCAAATGATTAATATTGATATTTATCTTAATGTTTGACTTAACTGAACTCAGTGACAGGATTTTTCATGAAATTAGGTTATGTTTAGTGCTTTGTAATTGCGTATTAGCTTTATAAAACATGGGGAGATTGTCGGAGTATAGGGCGATGGGGAGGGCAGATGTCTAAAAGAGCGCATTCCAACGCCCACTTTTTCTAACGCTAAGATTCTTCTGATATTCATATTAAGGGGTGCAGGGGGGAGGTAGAAATTAACCTGTCATCCCCCTTCCTTTAAATTAAGCCTGAATTAGAGCGCTGCGGTGTGATACTTCCCTTCTTATTTCAGAAAAATGTTTCTAAAATTCATTTTAAAGCCTCATGTAACTAAACTGATTTGCTTCATATTTTAATAAATTGTAAAGCCTCAGCTATTATGAAAGAGGGACGGTGGATAATTTTGTGGGGGGAGGAGGCAAATGCCTCAAAGAGAGCATATTAATCTAAAAAATTCCTAACTCTCATGGAACATTCATATTAATATACAAAATGTTTGGAGAAGGGAGGAGGGAACTGACATCTAATCGCTCTTAGTTCCTGTGAATATTTTTAGTTCATACTTTTATTATAGAAGCTAAAGGGGGTGGGGTGAAGAGCCTCTTCCATCGTGGAATCTTTCGTCTTTAGCATAAAATATGAATTTCACAAACCTACCTGCACAGAGGTTGAAAAGACAAGGAGGGGTAAAATCATGAATTTCACCAACAAAATTCTTGGGGGCGTGGCAAATGCTACAAGGAGCTTTGGTTTCAGCGATTTCCCATCGTAATATTTTCTCTTCCTGTTTATATTCAATGTTTCAGTGTATTAAAAAATTGTATATCATGAATTTAAACATCAGAAAACGGTATGATAGAGATCTCGGCTCGATGGCATCAGTCACATACAATATCAAAATTAACCCACACATTCCATCAATATGAACGATAAAACCCCTCTCCGCCCATACGAAATTCTGTAGTAAAGGTATTATCAAGAGCTTATTCAACAAAACTACAGTTGTTGGAAATTTTAAAGAATGTTCGAACTCTGTCCAAAATTTTAAGTACGATCCAACATTTTATTTGTTAAACATGAAAAATGAAAAAGCAGGACACTATCAATAAATTTACAATAATTGATATACACAATTTAACAGCAAGAAATCGAGAGTCAATGGAGCCGGTAACCCAGATCATGTTTTGGTTAGGCTTGGGCATGATTTGAAAGACAATCAGCAATTAAATAAAAAAAAACAGTTTTATCTGCTGAAAGTAAGAGGCAACATCAAAACATGAAACAAATATAAATTATACAATATGTGACAGGAGCTGTCCCCTCCCAAACTCCTCGGTCCTTACACTAAAGTTTGACCTTTGTCCTAATTCCTTAAGTAAGACTACTGAAACACAGGGTCCACCGAATCACAATAATATGCTTTTATATGGCACTAACAATTTCTTGCGTAAATAATGAGGAGTTGAGAAGAGGGTAGCTCCTCTAATTTATATATATATATATATATATATATATATATATATATATATATATATATATATATATATATATATATATATATATATATATATATATATATATATATATATATATATATATATAGGCTATATATATATATATATATATATATATATATATATATATATATATATATATATATATATATATATATATATATATATATATATATATATATATATATTAGGCTAAATATATATATATATTTATGCTATGAATAAGTGAAGATGAAAAGGTGACATTGGGTAACGAAAAGATTGATCGGGTAAGGCTCAGGGTGTTTTTTCACAGTTAAAAAAAAGTTTGGAAAAGTAGAAAGATAAGTCTGCAAACCAAGATTAGAATATTGGAAGCTACAGTGATGACAGTGGTCAAATATGGCTCTGAAGCAAGGGCGCTCCGAAAAGTATATGAAAATTTACTAGATGTTTTCCAGAGAAATTGCCTACGGATTGTTCCGGGTACCCGGCTGACTGACCGTATTTCATACAGTAGGTTGTACGAAAAATGTGGCTCAATCCCGCTTTCTAGGGCTATAATGAAAGAAAGGTTGAGTTGACTAGGCCACGTTGAAGGATGACAGATTACCGAAGATTGTCCTTCTTGACCAACCGTCTGGGGCCACACGGAAAGCAGGCCGTCCTTGTCTGGGTTGGGAGGATGCCATAAATAAAGATTTAAAGGAAATGGGAACTTCCTGGGAGGGTTTAAAGAGGAAGGATTTGAATAGATTAGGTTGGAGGAGGAGCATGCTTAGCTGTGTTGGCTTCAGGCGGCTTGGTGCTGCAGTGAGTTATTGTGACGGCAGCTGCCGCCTTCCAAACTCCTCGTTACTTACACTAAAGTTTGACTTTTTGCCCCAACTCCTTAAGTACGACCACTGAAACACAAGGTCTGCTGAAACACAATAAGAAGCTTTTATAAGGCACTAGCTGTTGGGGTGGCGCTTCGTGCCCCCTCAAGCCCCCCCGTGCGCGTAAGTCGTTACGCGCCATATTAGTTACGCGCCATATGTAGTTGTGTCCCTGTGTCCCACCTGTGAATATCGATATATATATATATATATATATATATATATATATATATATATATATATATACATATATATATATATATATATATATATATATATATATATATATATATATATATATATATATATATATATATATATATATATATATATATATATATATATATATATATATGTTTTTAACCACGTAAAACTTGCGAATATACAACATTCTTCGCTGTCCCATTGTCCGTATATATAAATAGATTGTCAGGTTTACTGACTCTTGAACATGCAACATATAATTGTCCATGGGAAAAACAATCCGTATTCAGATCTATACCTCATTATTCTAATGATTGCCCTTGAGCTTTGTTGATGGTGATTGTTAATCAAACATTCCCTATGTCCCCATCGTCATTTATATATCCCCCCTGTGCCCCCCGGGCGTCCCCGTTGTAGTTGTGTCCTTGTGTCCCAGTCGTCATCTATAGTCGACAAACATGACGTCAGTCGACACACACGTCCCAGTCGTCATTTGTGTCCCAGTCTGTAATTTCTTGTTGAGTGTCCCGGTCGTAATTTATATTCCCTCTGTCCCGGTCTATATATACATTCGTTTTTGAATTGGTATATGATGAAATAATTTTTTTGTTTTTTTCCTTTTTTTCTTTTTAGTTTTTTTTGGTTTTTACCTTTTTTAGCTTTTTTAGTTTTTTTCTTCTTTCTTTTCAGTTTTTTTGTAGTTTTTACCTTTTTTAGTTTTTTTATTTTTATTTCTTTTAGTTTTCTTTTTCTCCTTTATTTTTCAGTTTTTTCCTATTTTTAGTTTTTTTTCTTTTTCAGTCTTTTGTATTAATGCTAAAGCCAAGGTTCGAACCTGGAACCTCTCGGATCTAGAACCTGGAACATAACGCTTTACCAACTCAGCTACTTCGGCTTGAATACATTTACCTTTTTTAGTTTTTTTTTTTTTTTTATTTTGTTTTTAGTTTTCTTTTTCTTCTTCATTTGTCAGTTTTTTTCCTTTTTTTAGTTTTTTTTTCTTTTTCAGTTTTTAGTTTTTTTAATTTTTTTAGTTTTTATTAGTTTTTAGTTTTTTTTTCTTTTTAGTTTTTTTGTGTAGTTTTTACCTTTTTTTAGTTTTTTTAGTTTTTTTTTCTTTTTTAGTTTTTTCTGTATTTTTACCTTTTTTAGTTTTTTTTCTTCTTTTGTATTAATGCTAAAGCCAAGGTTCGAACCTGGAACCTTTCGGACCTAGAACCTTGATCATAACGCTTTACCAACTCAGCTACTTCGGCTTGAATACATTTACCTTTTTTAGTTTTTTTTATTTTTATTTTTTTTTAGTTTTATTTTTCTCCTTTATTTGTCAGTTTTTTTCCTTTTTTTAGTTTTTTTTCTTTTTCAGTTTTTAGTTTTTTAAATTTTTTTAGTTTTTATTAGTTTTTAGTTTTTTTTTCTTTTTAGTTTTTTTTGTAGTTTTTACCTTTATTTAGTTTTTTTAGTTTTTTTTCCTTTTTTAGTTTTTTCTGTATTTTTACCTTTTTTAATTTTTATGGCACTTGTTTTTTCTTCTTTTGTATTAATGCTAAAGCCAAGGTTCGAACCTGGAACCTTTCGGACCTAGAACCTTGATCATAACGCTTTACCAACTCAGCTACTTCGGCTTGAATACGTTTACCTTTTTTAGTTTTTTTTATTTTTATTTTTATTTTTTTTTAGTTTTATTTTTCTCCTTTATTTTTTTAGTTTTCTTTTTTTTTTTTAGTTTTTTTTTCTTTTTCAGTTTTTAGTTTTATTAGTTTTTTTATTAGTTTTTAGTTTGTTTCTTTTCTTTTTAGTTTTTTTTAGTTTTTTTAGTTTTTTGTAGTTTTGCCTTTTTTAGTTTTTTTTTCTTCTTTTGTATTAATGCTAAAGCCAAGGTTCGAGCCTGGAACCTCTCGGACCTAGAACCTGGAACATAACGCTTTACCAACTCGGCTACTTCGGCTTGGATACATTCGTTTTTGAATTGGTATAAGACGAAATTGATGCAGTTTTTTTCCTGGTCTGACGTCAGTCGACAGACAGACAAACAACTTATTTTTATATATATAGACTAAATTTTTTAGCGTAAATAGAAATCGCAGAAGCTTAGCAGAAATCGTTGCTCGGGCTTGACTCAATAATCAAATATTTCTGAAAAGACACAATATGAAAACCCATTAATTTTCGGAAAGAGCAAAATACTGGTAATTGCAAAGATATTCTTATATATTTTAACAAGGGATTACAACAATTCAAAAATCTTTAAAAAGCAACCAAAAGTTTTAAGCTGAGTTGAAACTTTTGTTAGTAATCAGACTTTCTCAAAGAATCAGATGTCAAACAGTTCGTGGTAACGAACTGTAGTAAGGAGCGACCCGGCTCAATAGTAAACGAAATTCTAAAAAACGGAATTTTGATACTAAAAGATACGTCAAAAGAATCGGATTTTCATGCTGATTTTAAATATATAAGTTTCATCAAATTTAGTCTTTGTCATCAAAAGTTAAGAGCCTGAGAAAATGTACCTTATTTTGGAAAATAGGGGAAACACCCCCTAAAAGTCGTAGAACCTTAATGAAAATCACACCATTGTATTCAGCGTATCGGAGAACACAATTACAAAAATTTCAAGCTCCTATCTACAAAATGCGGAATTTCATATTTTTTGCCAGAAGACAGATCACGGGTGCGTGTTTATTTCTTTTTCCAGGGATCATCTTATCGACCAAGTGGTCCTAGAATATCGCAAGAGGGCTCATTCTAACGGAAATGAAACGTTCTAGTGCTCTTATTAAGTGACCAAAAAATTGGAGGGCACCTAGTCCCCCTCCCATGCTCATTTTTTACCCAAAGTCAACGGATCAAAATTTTGAGATAGCCATTTTGTTCAGCATAGTCAAAAACTATAATAACTAGGTCTTTGGGGATGACTTACTCCCCCACAGTTGCCGGGGGAGGGGCTGCAAGTTACAAACTTTGACCATTGTTTCCCTACAGTAATGGTTATTGGGAAGTATACAGACGTTTTCAGGGGGATTCCTTTGGTTTGGGGGGGGGGTTGAGGAGAAGGATTATGTGGAATGATCTTTCCTTGGAGGAATATGTCACGGGGAAAGAGAAATTCAATGCCTTTTTAAGTAATCGAAAAATTTGAGGGCAATTAGGCCTACTTCTCCACCCCTTATCTCTCAAAATCGTCTGATCAAAAATAAGAGAAAAGCCATTTAGCCAAATTAAAAAGAATTAATATGCAAATTTCATTTTAATAATTTATGTGTGGAGAGCCAAAATCAAACATGCATTAATTCAAAAACGTTCAGAAATTAAATAAAAAAAACTAGTTTTTTTTTAACTGAAAGTAAGGAGCGACATTAAAACTTAAGACGAAGAGAATTTACTCCGTGTATGAAAGGGGCTGTTCCCTTCTAAACGCCCTGCTCTTTACGCTAAGGTTTTTTACTGTTTAATAAAGTAGAATTGAGAGAAAGGGTCAAACTTTAGCGTATAGAGCAGGGCACTGAGAAGCGAACAGCCCCTGTCATTCACGGAGTAATTTCTGTTCGTTTCAAGTTTTAATGTCGCTCCTTACTTTCAGTTAAAAAAAACTAGTTTTTTTATTTGATCTTCGAAAAGACAGCGGTGTGAAAAGACAATAAGTTGCGTAAAGAGCAAAAAACTGGTAATTGCGAAAATATTTGTATATATTTTAACAAGGGATTGCAACAATTCAAAAACTTTAAAAAAGAAAAACCAAAAGTTTAAAGCTTATTAGACAATCGTTGTCAAAAATCTGACTTTGTTGAATAATCAAATATCTTTGAAAAGGTCAGTATAAAAAGACGTATCATTGTGAATACTTATTTGTTTCTTGTGTAACTTTGCCTTCACCATAGACACTAAAAACAATACAACCACTACTCAGTCAAATATGACGCATGTAGGCTTTTTCATGACGTCACTCTTATAAATATTTTTTCCCAAAATTAAGGCTCTTAACGAATTTTTCTAACTTCCGCCCAATCTAGATCGTGTTTTTCAGGTCAGAATATCTCAGATTGCCAATTTTCCCAAAAATATATAGAACCAATTTCGAGAAAAAATATAAAAATAAATACACAATTGTTTCTCAAAAAACGTAATTCTACAAAGACACTAATTCTAATTTAAGGTCATTCAAATTTTAAGGGGTTGGTCAGTGAGCATGAAGCACAGATACATGTGATTGGAAAACTAGTGAGAGTGAAAATCACAACAGCTAAAGAACAAGACATGGAACAAACGACAGCAATATTCATATTGAATTGTAAACGAAATTTGAACTGTTATTTTTGGTTGGAAACTGGAAGAGACGTATTTATTATCCAAAACGTCTTAAGAAATTAAATGAGTTGATGTATGAATCTAAACTACTAAGGCAAAAGACGTGAGAAAATTTTCTGAGGCAAAGATGATCAAAAATAGACAATGAAATCTACGGTTAGACAACAAGGAACAGCGATGACTGGCTAGAAAAACGATCTAAATAGGACAAAACTTTAAGAAGTTATTCTTATTTCGCACAGGGTGGCTTTATCGGGCCTGTAGTGACGTCATGACATCAAGAAAAGGCTGAAATTGTCAACTTTTAGATTGTCTTCTAACCGCAGACAATTTGAGCATTTTCTTGGATGTCATGACGTCACCTTTTCTTGATGTAATAACGTCACTACACTTATCTTCTAACCACTTGAGTCTTTACTCATCATTTTTATTTTTGACTAGCTCAGATTCTCGGTGTCGCCTGTTTTCTAACCGCGTCTGTCTTTGCTCTTCATTTTCATGTTTGACACACTCTAATTCTCGTTTTTGTATATCTTCTAACTGCCTACGTTTTTACTCTTCATCTTCATTTTTGACTCGCTCAGATTCTCGTTTTCGCTTGTTTTCTAACCACATGTTTCTATTCTCATCATTTTCATTTTTGACTCACTCAGATTCTTTGTGTGGCTTGTTTCCTAGCCGTGTGTGTCTTTGCTCTTCATTTTTATTTTTGACACGCTCTAATTCTCGTTTTTGCATATCTTCAAACCACCCATATTTTTGCTCTTCATTTCCATTTTTGATTCGCTTAGATTCTCGGTATCGCTTGCCTTCTAACCGCGTGTATCTTTGCCCTCCTTTTTCCTTTTTTACTCGCTCAGATTCTCGTTTTCGTATATCTTTTAATCGCCCGAATCTTTGCTCTTCATTTTAATTTTTGACACGCTCTAATCCTCATTTTCACACATTTTCTGATCGCCCATGTCTTTTCTCTTCATTTTCCTTTTTGAGACGTTGTAATACTTGCTGTTGTATATATTATAACCGCATTTGTCTTTCTTCTTCATTTTGGATTCTGATTCCACCAGACATTTTAGCAATGTACTTTGCTTTAGCTGCTTGTATTGGTCTTGTCTCATTTGATGTCAGTTTGTGATTTTCACCCATTGTAAATTTAATATGTTCGGGCAGTTCTTTCGGTTCTTTCAAGTTTGATATTTCAAGTGGTCCAAAGGAATCATCATTTGTGTAAAAAAAATGGCAAGTTTTTATTTTTGGGAATTCCTACTGACATTACACAACTGGTTGCGTTCACTGGTTACGTTCCACGTAGCCACATAAATATTTTTGCACTTTACATAATAACTTTAGCGATTCTGAATTGAATTTAAGAAAATTTTCAACTTTTTTTTATCATGTCTTAAAATACATTGTGCATAATACGTCGGAGATCTAACAACAATTTCTAATAAGCTTCAACCCTGCAGTTTTCCTTTTCAAGGTTTTGGAATTGTTCTAATCCCTTATCAAAACATATACAAATATTTTTGCTATTATCCAGTATATATTTACCAGTTTTTGCTTTTGAAGCAATTTAACGTAAACTTTTCCATGCATGCAAAATCTTCGGTTTTTCCACATAAATGTGACAAGTGTGAAAACGTCATTGCAATACTGATGTATATAAAAATGACGTAACTCGCATACTTTTTTTCCAAAATTAAGGCTCTTAAAGAATTTTTTAACTTTTGTCCTTTCTAGACTTTTTTTTAAGGCCAGAATATCATAAGATATCAATTTTTGCGAATAAATTGAGTAGTTTTTGCGAAAAAAACAAATAAATAAATAAATACACACATACACAATTATTAATCACTTATAAAGATGGCACATCTTTATATATATATATATATATATATATATATATATATATATATATATATATATATATATATATATATATATATATATATACTCCTTGGGCGTGGTTATAATTTCCAAATTAATCAGTAGCTGCAAAAATTGTTGCCAATTCCCTGCCCCCCTAACACCCTTTTCCTCTCAATAAAATGTCTACTACTCTTAGCCTAAGTAATAATTCTTGAAAATCTCAACCCAAAATGAAATGAATTTTTTTTACATTTTTCGATCCCATATTTTGAACCCGTTTTCCATTTTTGGGCAGACTAGATTTTCAAACTATTTTCTTTATATTTTGCTCCTAGTAGCACAGGTAATTAAGGCTAAATGTGAAACTGATGAGGAAATACAAGTTTTTTGACTATTTTCAAGTCCCCTAATACCTCTTTCCCTTTCAACAAAAATATATCGTCCCCTTGGTCAAGCAACGATTTTTGAATGGTTCGAGAATCGAAAAAGTTTTTTAGGTCGTGATTTTGAAAGGGGGTTACACCCCATACTAAGGATTCTCTTGTATATTATGGTCCAGTTGACCAGATATTTCAGGTGCGTCTTTAAGGCGGTTCAGGAAAAAAGTTTGTTTACCCTTTTTAGCGGCCTATTTTCAGGCAAATAAAAACTTCTCTTTTTTTGTGTTTTGGCGTCTACCTTAGAAGTATATTCCTTGAGGAAGGGAGGATTAAAAAATATCTTTAAAATGTCTCTAAATTGTCATTCGATGGCATCTCGGTCTCTTTCTGACAAGATTGGTTGTCCCAATGGACAAAAATCTAGAATTTAACACTTTTCTCTGACTTAATCCCCTTTACTACTTTTTTTTTAAATAGAAGAACTCTCTTTATTAACTACTAATTACAAAAACTATAAATACACACAACCGCCCTGGGGAAGGCTCAAAGAGCCTGATGTTGGACGGCTGCAATCCTCTGATTCTCAACCTAATTTAATAAGAAAAAAAACAGAAACTAAAAAAAACGGAAACTAAAGAAGGACAAAACACTCTCACTCAATTACTCCTTAATACCAAAATATAAATAAATAAAGGCTAACAATAATTAAAAAAAAAAGAAGAAAAAGAAAAAAAAGAATTATCTCCCCACTCCCAATAAATGTTTTTTTTTTAAATTTACTTTAAACAACCCAATATGTTCCGCCTCCCTAATGCTAGCTGGGATATCATTCCAAATAGCCGGAGCCAAATACCTAATTCCGAAAGCTGCACGTGTGGTGTCTCGGTACTCAACAATAAAATTATCTGTCTCTCTAGTCTCATACCCATGGAGTGAACGATTTACTAAAACTGGTAAAAACTGGAGGACATACATCATTGCAACATCGATACGCAATAACAGCAGCTTGATAATCTCGAATCTGACTAATGTTAAGCACTCGTAATTTCTTAAAACATGACGCGGTATCATTCACATTTTCTACATAATTACCAAGAAGACGTACTGTTTTATTTTGAAGGATCTGCACTCTTTTAAAATTTGCATAGAAATTACTAGACCAAAGGACACAACCATAAGAAATATAAGGCGCAACAATGGTGTGGTATAATAATAAAAGAACTGGTAATGGTAAAACATGCTTTAGTCGAAGCAAAATTCCCAAATCTCTAGCAACTTTAGCTGCAACAAGATCACTATGGTTCTTCCAAGATAGATTACAATCAAGCAGGAACCCCAAATAACGCACTTCATGCAGTTGTGACAGAGGCCTGCCGTTAAAAAATATATTTTTATCAACACATGGAGGCTTACCAACTCTCCTATAAATCGTAAAATTAGTTTTATTAACGTTTACTGACAAAAGGCTCAAACTTGTAAATACAAGAAATGCCTTTAATACCCTATTAACTTTCAACAACAAATCATGGACAGATTGACTAGACATAGTTAAAGCTGTATCATCCGCAAAAGTCGTAATACAACACTCAGGTAAGTAGAAACGCATTGAATCAACATACACAAGGTACAGAAGTGGTCCCTAAACAGACCCCTGAGGTACACCACACCTCACTTGAAAAGGAGAAGAAAACACATCATTTAATACAACTTGAATAGATCTACCACTTAAAAAACTATTAAACCACTTTAAATAATTACCACGAACTCCAAGTGATTGTAGACGTTTGAGTACTATATTAAAATCCACTGTATCGAATGCTTTTCTAAAATCGATCAAAACGGTCAAAGGGATTTCACCACGTTCAAAGCATTTATTTACAGTATCACAAAGGGAATGCACGGCATCCGACGTCGAGTGACCTTTCCTAAAGCCAAACTGGTTTTCACTTAACATCCCCGTTTTCATAAGGTGATCATAAAGCCTTTTATGCACAATTTTTTCAAATATTTTCGAAAACAAGGGTAGGATTGATATGGGTCTATAATTTTCAATTTCTAGCTTAGAGCCACCTTTGTGAAGGGGGATTACTTTTGCCCTTTTAAGCGCATCAGGGAATATACCGGTTTGGAGGGAAATATTGATGATATGGACTAGACATGGTATTAAATAACACATCACTGACTTAAAAGTTTTCAGATTAATGCCATCAATCCCTGCTGAATTCCATTTGATTGTTTTCACAACCTTCAGAATTTCATCTCCAGTACAAGGCTGAAATTCAATTTCATTTCCGATTCCTCTATCATCCACAAATACATCTTTCATTAAATCATTATTAAAGTTCACCAACCCTTGCGCCTGTACGTTTTGCCCAACACTTGAAAAAAAACTCAGCAAATTTAGTCGTGATACTTATTTCATCATTAACAAATTCACCTTGAATCAGTAGCGAATTAGGTGGAGCTTCTTTCCCCCCTCCCAATAGGTCATTAATAACTTTCCAAATTCTTTTAGTATTATCCTTATTTAAACTCAATTGGTTGGCAAAGTATTCTTTTCTAGCCTTTCTTCTCATAGAGTTTACTTTGTTGCGTATTATTTTGAATTTTTCCAGTTTAATGGCACATCCACTATTTAAATATTCAACATACGCTTGATTTCTCAAATCTGACACTTTAAGAATTTCAATAGTTATCCAGGGCTTCCTGGGTTCACGCTTACGGGGTTTCAAGAATTTCACTGGGCAAGTCTTATCATAAATTGGCTGTACGACCCCCATTATACGATCAAATGCACCAGAAGCGTTATCTTTCATAACCATAATTTCACTAAAATCAATGGTACTCAACTCTTTACCAAACCTTTGTAAATTCACCTTTTTCAATGACCTAGTCATTACTTTTTTTATTTTATTTATTTTTATTCGACCACAAGGTACCGCTCCAACAATTGGGAAATGGTCCGAACAAGGGTATAGAACCACATCGGCATAACTACGGTCCAGATACTTAGAACCAACAAAAATATTATCAATAAGAGTGGCTGAATGACTCGTAACACGTGTTGGAATATTTACTATGGGGAAAAGATCATGAGCAACCATCAAATTAAGAAAATCAAAATTCGCTTCATTCAATGTAAGCAGATCAAAGTTGAAATCACCCATACAAATAAAATCTAAACCTGTCCGAGACACCTCACAAGCAAGCTGATCAAACCCACGTTCAAATTCTTCCCAGCTAGCACTTGGTGGCTTATACACAACACTAATCAAAAATTTACTACTTCCCATATCTAATTCCAGGCTAAAACTTTCGAATTTACCCTCTATCCAAACATCAATATCATTTCTAACATGGTATGTCAACGACTTAGAAATCAAACACGCAATTCCCCCTCTATAAAGTGACGTCTGGTTTTTAATCTCCAAATTATAATCTGGAAAAGAATACAATGAGACAGAGTGTTCTTGACTCAAAAAACTTTCGCAAATACCAATAAAACTAACCTTACCTTGAGAATCCGAGAGAAATTGCAACACATCCTCATAACACGTGGTTAGGTGGCAATTCCAGGCGCATAAACTCAGTAAATCAGATTCCACGGGGTTTATTTGTGAACATTGAACATAAACACTGTTTCTCAACTGTTTAAATTTAACTTGGTTCATACAAGGTTCAATATCATTTGCTATTTGTGCCGACAAAACCTGTTCAAGGAGAAAAGGTCGGCTCATTAAATCATCCAGTATAGACGCAGCGAGAGTAAATGAAATCTCATACCAAAACAAATCTCTCTAAATGGAAAAAAAAGCAAGAAAGAAAAAATACACATAAAACGGAAAAAAAGAAAAGAAGAAAATATAAGCAAAAACCTTACAACAAAATAAACAAATGTAAAAAAAACACTAATCATAACATATGAAACAAAGTAACTAAATACAGTCGGTAATAGAACGGATTTTCATGACTGTTGACCCTGCACTAGGCTTTGCCAAAATTTGACCCTGATCTGACCAGGCATTTTGTTGACCATACTTGTCTTTCACTGCGTTCAAAATGTCCCGGCGACGTTTAGTTAGAGATTCCGATACAAAAACACCAGTTGAAGCAAGTTTAGCTTTTGCTTTAAACACTCTACGGGCCACATCTTTACGAGAAAATTTAACAACGATCGGAGCAACTCTAATAGGCCTTTCTTCATGCTTTGTAGTCGGATTATTCAATCGGAGACGGTATACATTAATCAAATCGGAAGAGGAGACGTCTGTCACATACATTTTGCTATTTATAATGCGAGATATTGTCGTACGAGTGTCTACACCAAATAACTGCTTTACCCCATGAAAAACAAGACTATCGAGTAAGGATTCTTGATCATAATCATCAAGCTTTTTTTCTATTCTACTAATCCTCTCCTCCAAATTTTCAATTTGATTTCTCAGACTACTTAGAGTCTGCTCAATTTTTACAAACTTTGGATTAAACTCGAGTGTTACTAAGTCAAAAACCTGGCTGACTATCAGTTCAGTAGCCTCTTTCAGTGACCTTGGGTCTTTAAACTTTTCATTCACTTTCTTTGTTATATTATCCAGCAAATCACTTCTTGTCTTCTCTAGTTGGGCTTCAGTTGCAACTAATTTGTCATAAATTGGGGCAATACTTGAAGAAACTGAGTTAGACCCTAATTTATCACTTGCTTTCAGGGCTAAAAAAGTCTTAGAAAGAGTTTTATAAGCTTCGGGGGTATTATCAAGTTCCAGAATTGCTTTTTTGACAGCAGGTGTGAATGAATCTTTCGTTTTAAGGTTATATTCTTGAAGATTCGCTTCTATTAGCCTAAATTCATCATGACTACCGTAACAAAAGACCAGATAAGTGGGCTTTCCGTACTAATCCTTTCCTATTTGCAAAATTCTCACAGGCCATAGGGGGTAGTTACCCCCTATAGCCCCTAAGGTAGTTACTACCTTAAAAGTATATTCCTTGAGGAAGGGAGGATTAAAAAATATCTTTAAAATGTCTCTAAATTGTCATTCGATGGCATCTCCGTCTCTTTCTGACAAGATTGGTTATCCCAATGGACAAAAATCTAGAATTTAACACTTTTCTGTGACTTAATCCCCTTTACTACTGAAAAAGAACAATGGCTCCTTCGATTTTCAATCGAGCCATTTTTTCAACAATGTAACCACTGGTTTTATATGATCATCCCAGGGAAAAACATGTATACACATGTTACTCTCCTTCTTTGGAAATATAAGAAATTTCATATATCATTGATAGTAGATTTAGGATTAGCATGCAGTTTTAATTCCATTACACACTTTTCATCAATATCCCAACCATTAATATGCTAGTTTAACACCTTTTTTAAAGTCTACAAACTTTCTTCTGCTAATAGCCTTGCAAAAAGAAGCGACCTTACTTCATTTCCCTTTTGTGTTTCAAGATCAGTTCCCACTCCCTAGTCTGGTTGTGTTTACTTCCTATTAAGCGGTTTTTCTTCATCTTATGTAAGAATATGGGGATAAGAATGAGTTATATTTTCCAACCACGCTTTTGGCTCTTCCCTAACCCGTTTTAGGATAGGACACCAAAGGAACCATCAAATTCTACATATCAGGGAACCCTATTACCGAGGTCACGAGCTCTTATTAACAAAAAGGCTGAACTTTGGATTTTTCAATACAAGGATGCGTTTTTTAGTCCCAGGCATCCATGGGATCAAAACATACAGAACGGTATTTTGGTCCTAAAGACCCGTTTTTGTCATTCTGTTACGCAAATCAGGCAAATGTTCTCAAGATCGTAGGTTTTTATGGGTAGATTTAAATTTGATGAATATCGTATTTGAATCACCAAACAAATTTTATTCTTTTGACGTCAGTATTGTTATCAAAGATCTTTTTTTAGTTTGTTACTATAATGCCGAGTCACTTCTTACCCATAGTTTGTTACTACGAACTCTTCGATATAGAATTCTTACTCATTTTAACTTGATGGTACAATTTTCACCAAGCAACACTTCCCTTTTTAGACGTTTTTGCCTTTTTATTTCTATAATTATCCATTTTTTATACTGATAAATTTTAATGGTTATTTTAGATCTCATGAGCTTTAATAGTAAATTACTTATTTTTTGTTGTTGAATCTGTATTTTAGCAAAAGTTCATTTGCTATCTGGATTTTATGTTAATATTGGCAAGGGATGGTCACTACTGAGCGTCCCAGGATGAACGTCCCGTGCAAATTACATTGTAGCACAACCTATTTGAGTTGACACGGCGAGTTTCCAGAGAACTGACTATGTTATAGGGCTCCTCATACCCTTCATTCGTGAAAAATATTTTAAGAAATGATCATTTCATATCTTACTTGAATAAAAAAAAAAAATAGCAACATGAAATAATCTAGCCTATATAAGGAGAGTCTGCTTAATATAACTAATTCAGCATAGTTGTCATTATTTGATTAGTTAAACTATGCTAGTTTAACTTAAAGCAAAGAATGATTTGACGGTATCTTTTGTGTCCCATTTCGGGTTTTAAGACAATATGTGGTATTTGTGTCAAACTGTTGGGTAAACACTTTCTTGCATGACAAAAATTAGAATCTTGCACATGTTTGCCTTTTTGTTTGATATGTAATTATGGAAAGCCTATCAAGTTTCGTCACTTAATAACTTTAAATCCAGTTGAATAGCAATTGTAGAAATACTGAAAAATAAAGTTTGTTCACTGAATTCTTTGCAAGAGTTCTGTATCAACACTGTCGTTGCAGCTTTAAGAAGGGAATTTCTGCAATACTAGATTTTCTTATTTGTATTGACGAAAACCAAATGTGTTTTATTATTGATTAATTTTAATGATGTGTTTATTATAGTGACGGCTTGGCACTATTACGAACATGTAAAATTAAGTAGACATGTCCAGAGCCGTTCCAAGAGGGATACGCTGGGGCAGTTCCCCCAGGCATAGTGGCTTTGGAGGGGGCTAAAGGGCATCATGGCTGGGGGAAGAGTCCACTTTAATCTAATCTTTCACTTAGATTCGACTATTTTTGCTTATATTTGAGTCGAAAGGAGGCACTGTGATTAATTTTTTTCTGGGCACCACCAGCAATCCTAAGAACAGTTCTTAGTATACCCCTAAGAAAAAGGGAATTTATTCTAAATTATTACTACAAGAAAATTATTTTAAAATAAAATTAAACATAGATTTAAATTTTCTTTGAGTTTTATGTATTTATAGCCTTATTAATAAACTTATAAGTTTTTATTCATAATATTTCAAAGAGTTTTCTTAGACTTTCCATGTCTTCTTTCATTGGGAGAAGATAAAAAAACAAAGCTTAGAAAATCTATGCAGAAAGAACTTTCTGCAGTATGCTAAATAAATAAAAAGCATACTGTACTAATTTTTTTTCGAAATTTGAAAAAGACAACTGAAATCCCCCCCTCCCCCTTAAAGGCAAGATCAAGACCAAGGCCTGGGTATTCCTTCCATATTATTAATCTTTCTTTTGAAAGACTTTGATTTTGGTTTATGACTTAAGCTGAATGTCCAAATATCATCATGCTGAATTAAGATAATTCTGAACATTATTAGAGATCAGAACAGCCTTCATTTTTCAAAAATAGAACTGACCCTTATCTTCAACAAATATAGAAGCAGTGTCATATACATGTCTAAAAGTAGAATTTTTTCATGTCACATTCATAAACAGAGAGAAGAATGTTTTTTTTTTAACTAATTAATTAACCGCCAAATAACGGTGATTTCTGTAATGCCACTTGAATCAACCATGTATGGCTTTTAGAAAGTTGTGTTTTAGACAGTTGGACCAAGAAAATAGAAAGCAGCATACAAGAGATTACAGCCAAGTTTGTTTTTGTTGAGAACTTGATAAAGCTCTACTTTAAAAGAGTTTTTATTCTTTAAAAAAATTAAACTGTTCACTGTCTCCATCTTCTCTCGTATATTTAAAATAAAATATCATCAAGGACAAGCATTTTTTGTTCAGTCTTGTGTGACAACTAACTAAAAACAAGCTTTTCAAATGAAATTAAAAAAGTACATTTTAAACAGCTACACTTGTCACAAACAGAAATAATTTTTTACACGCGAGGAACTTCCTACTCTGTAACCCTCGCTCAAAGGTGGCCACCGAACATTTTTACGGAAGGGGGGACAAGCACCAGAATAGTAGTGGTGGGTAGGGGTACAGGAATATATTTTCTTAGGAGTAAACTTATTTTAAATATATTTAGAAAAGAAGTTTCAAATAAAAAGAATAACTAACTTTATATCTCAAATGAAACAAAACTCAGCAAGTTTTAAATGAGGAAGATTCCTGTCAAAGGGATTCACCTATTTAATCCATAACACATTTAATTATTATACATTATTATGCATTTGATCTTAGTCTATAATGTCCAAAAAACTAGAGCCAAAAAACAAAATTATACTAAACCAAAATTACGGAAAAATATATTGTTTTCAAAAATTGCAACAGGTGTAGACTTTTCTCAATTTCCTAAGCCTAAGAATAAGTTGCAGAAGGAATAGAGATATGAACTTATTGACAACTTCTAGTGGGATATTTTACGCTCTGACTTCATTCCTAGTAGCCTGATTTATCTGCCCTAGATCAACAGATTTTCAGAATCTAAAAAGCCCCTAAAGTGGGGTTTTTCAAATCTCTTCACATTTGTAAAGTGCCTATACCCAAAGCTCGCTCTGCTTGCACAGAAACCGTGTTTGGATTTTTTAATTGCCAGGTAAAATATACCTGTTTCATAACAGGACAATTCTCCCACTCGAACTGATATCCTTATATCTTCAGACATTTCTAAGAATTACAGAATAGCGAAAGATAAACTAAAATTTAAACGTAAGGAAAAAACAGATGTTAATTGGATGAAATTTGACACATTAACATCATTGGCTTTTTATGCGGATTCTAAATATATAAAATT
Source organism: Artemia franciscana (assembly GCF_032884065.1). Lineage (NCBI taxonomy): Eukaryota > Metazoa > Arthropoda > Branchiopoda > Anostraca > Artemiidae > Artemia > Artemia franciscana. Next base: position 31,936,213 of record NC_088864.1, on the reverse strand, counting down.
CATTCAGTTTATTGTTCCACCAGAAGCTACACGTCGGAGGAAAAGTTGCCTGATTTTTTAATACTTGGGAAGCCCCCTTCCCAAAAAAAAAACAACAACAACAAGCGATCCCGGTGAGATTTACTTTATTAGATTAATCATATCAAAGAACCTAATCGTAGAGGTTTCAAGCTCCAGTCTATAAAATGTGCAATTTCGTTGCTGTTTTTTCCCGTTGAAAGATCGTGGATGCACAATTATTTTCTTTTTCCAGGGGTAATCATAAAAGCAAGTGATCTTATTGAAAGTCACTTTATTAGATTTATCATATCAGATAATCCTATCGTAGAGGTTTCAAGCTCTAATGCATAAAATTGGGAATTTTGTACATATATTCTTTTTCAGAAAAAAAGATCGTGGATTCAATGTTTTTTTGTTTTTTTTGGTCTTTTTTCCCCAGGAATGATTGCATCAAACTGAAGGTCCTAGACAACTGGGAAAGAGCTCGTGCGACCATAAATTATAAGTTGCTTTTTAAGTGAGCATAAAGATTGTGCCATGGAAAAGGGTTTCTTCTTCAATTTTATGGCACCAAACACAGACTTTGACACAAAGAAGACTATGCTGCAACAATTCAAAATTCTGCGAAGCTGATTAATTAAAAGTATCAAAACTCTATTTTACGCTTCCCAGTTGCAGAGGAAGTAATGCCGCACTGTGGCAGTACTGGATTTAACTAAATTGAATTATTTAAAAAAATTCTGTAAGAAATTACTCTAAGTGATGTGCAATTGCATATAAACTATCTTGAAGGGAAGAGGTAAGGTATAATGTTGTCGGGGTGGGGTAAATGCCTAGAAGAGCACGTCTTAATAATTAAACTACAAATTCTCTATGAGCCTTCATATAAATATAATATGTTACACTCCCGTGGCTACCGGCAAGGAGGTGGAAAGGGGTAGGTGGGCCATCAACTACACTAGATTTTATTATCAGAAATTAAATTTTGAAGCAAACTAGGTTCTCCAACTGAAAGTAAGAAGCTGCTTTGAAACTTAAAATGAACATAAATTATTCTTTACATGAAGGTGGCTGTCTCCTCCTTAACTTTTCGCGCTTTACTCTGAAGTTTGAATTTATTCCAAATTCTTTAACAGAATTTAAAGGGCGATTGAATTGGAAAAAAGGTTTTTTTTTCGAAATGCTAGGAAACTTTAGCTAAATGAGCAAGGAGTTGAGGACGGGGTAGTTTCCCTTACATGCAAAATAATTTCAGTTTGTTTTAAGTTTTAAAGTTGCTCCTTACTTTTAGTTGAAAAATGTTTTTCATTTCTTTAATTACGTTTTATGAAACAGTATAGTTTTTAAAAATGATTGTTTTATCAACGCAGAAAAGACAGTCAATATTTCAACACTCTCTGTCTGATTTTTGATGGGTAGTAGAGCTTAAAGATAACCATTTTTTGAAAGGTAAAGAAAAAAGTATGTCAAGTAAAGCGAAAGTATATCAGGATGAAAAAAGAAAAGTAAGTATAAAAATACACAAAACAATAGCCTACTTTTCAGTCCACTCCAATTTGCCTTGTGCTCGTTCTTAAGCCAATCGGAAAAGAAACGAAACCTTAACGTGAATAGAGGGAGGTTAAAGACAGGACAGCCTCCTCCTCTACGAAAAAATTTATGTTCGTGTCAATTTTTAACTCAGTAACATCGGCTCCTAGCAGTAAACTATATGGACTAATAAATTTCTTACGCTTGATAGTTTCCTACATTAGGGACTTCAGTAGTAGTAAAGCCATAACGAATTTAAAAACGTCCATAGTGGGTATACCTGAAGTTACTAGCTCCTAACGACGCTTGTTTATTGAGTATGTACACTTGGTTGTTACGTAATACTATAAGGATCGCCTTTCTTCGAGATTTTTTCCAAGGTTGTTACGTAAAAGTTATTTGTTTACTTATGCAAATGTTTAAAAACCTACAGTGGCGGGTGGGAAAATCCCTCAGGGCCCGCTAATCAAGCTGGTAACTCCTGAATTTAAAAATTTTTATTATACTCCAATGTTTATATATGTGTGAGACAGGTTTTTGGTGGGGCTTAGAGAGGCCTTTATTTGGATTCTTAAATTTATTTTCATTGCTACTAACACACAAAAATATCCCGTTACGTAGTCTAGACACTCTTGATGTTCAAATATGTAACAAACACACATACAGGTAAGATTTTAGTGCACTATGGATGCCCCTCTCCCCCCCCCCCAAAAAAAAATGAGATGTGCATACTCAAATTATAGCTGATGTATTTGTCTATGTAAAATTAACCAGTAAAACCCCTTTCCCCCGTCCTCTATTGCATGGCTCCCTAGGTGATATAACCTTATGTCTTGCGAAATATAGGCTTTTATCGTAAATTTGTGTGCTATTCCAAAAAACGCTTCCCTATTCTGACAGATGGGATAAAGAAGAAATAATTGTGAGTTGTCAGCTATTGGTATTAAACCTTATTTATAGCACACTGTGAGGCATAGTGTTACTTTCCAAGAACATCTAGCTTCAGACATAACATTAACTAATTGAGGGAAAGAGGTATTTTCTTTTAGCAATACCTTTATGCTATTCGAAGTTTTAACGAAGTCCATTACGGTTTTTAATGGTTTTAATAGCTAGTGTAAAATACTCATAAAAATTTAAATTGGTTATGCATGAAAAGAAGGGGCGGGTAATATTTTTTACGGTAAATGCAAATAGGTAAATATGGGTCATTTTGATCATAATATTGAATTATAAAGTAAAGTCCCCCTCTCCCTTATTTAATGCAAGCAAGAGGGGATACGCGCTCATTTTTGATGTCCTATCACTACCTTATTTTTGGCTAGGCATGGGTTATTCGAAGCGAATTTAATGGGGAACATGTGGTAACTACACTCAAGCTTTAGAAAAACTAAAAATTTAATTTATATTTCAGGAAGTTTCATGATGCTCTAGGACGGCATGGGTGGCTATGCGTGGGCTACTAAAAGCGAGTTTAATAGACTATTTTGAAACTGGGCTGAAGTTATTAGGAAAACTAAAAATTTAATGTAGAACTCATGAAGTTTGATGATGCACTTGGCGCGTGAGTGGCTACACGTGGACTATTAGAAGCAAATTTAAAGGAGGACATGTTGAAATTAGGCTCAAGTCATTAGGAAAACTATAAATTTATTCTTTATTACAGGAATTTTCATGATGTGCTTGGCTTGCAGGTGGCTATAATTGGCCCATTAGAGGTGAATTTAATGGGGAATATGTCGAAACTAAGATTTTCGAGGGCAATTATTTGGAAAACTAAATAAGTTATTGGAGTTAAGTTAAAGGGGGGCACAATGCACGTTCAAACTACGATTTTTGAAGGCAATTATTGAAGAACTTAAAAGCTTATTCGAGTTTAATTAAGCGGGAACACGTTGAAACTACTGTCAAGTTATTAGGAAAGCTAAAAGTTATTTTTATTTCAAAAGACTCTAGCCAGGAGAGGGTCCCCCGCCAAGAAGGCAAAGGTGAACAAGATAAATGACAGTTCTGTACTCTCTCCTAAAAAGCGGGGAACTCACAGGTTTTTCGCTGCCAACCATACTTGATAAGGATGAGACCAGTTTACTGCATTCACTGCAAAGCCAGGTTGCAGCCACTTCTGCGCTCCCCAAGCCAATGGCGATGATGTTAGGCCTTCATTACCCACCACGCAAGGCGACTATGTGCAGATGGAGAATCCTATGATAAGTAAAATTATTTGACAACTATATATAACAAAACAATATTTTTTGGAAAAGCTCATAGGCTTATAATGTGTTTCAGCGGTAAGATTTTAATATTAGGATTTAGCGTAAGGTGAGAGGCGAGAGGCTGAAAAACTAATAGATTTGTCAGGTTAATAGGATATTGAGACAGCTATATTTCACTACTGTGGGAAGGGGAGGGAGGTCTTAGGGTGTTGCCCATCTTAAAAATAAGTTTTTATCAAAGTGAAAATAACATAATTTTTAGCGGTTAACTGTACCTTTTCAAAAAAATATGGTGTGAATATTTTCTTAAACTCAAGGTTGAGAGCCCCCTGAGTTCTCAGTTTAATAATAACATTCTTTTTCGGGCTAATAAATTATTTATTTACAGGATGAAATCATATGTGTTTCAGGGGAAAACTTTTTAATAAGTTCCCACTGAGGATCAATCTTGGATTGATCAATTGTTGGGGAATTTCTATGGCGAAGAACCTATACAAAAGGACAGAGCTGACCAATTTCTGAAGAATTTCCTTGGCTAAAGAGTGACAAACCTGCAAATGAATACCACTCCCTCAAGTTAAATTATTTATGAATCATAACGGAATTTCAAAGGACGGGGAAAGCTTATTCAATCCTATTAGGATTGAAAAACTCTGAAAAAATGCCACCCATTGAGGTCGAGAGGCTACTAGAAGATCTGAGAACTAGGACAAAGTGGAACCGGTTCACCCCCTTCATTGTCCGATTTTTATCTCTGTATTTCGCCTTGCGCAATGTTTATGTCTTTAGGTTAACCATTCAACATCCTCACTTGGTAGTATCTATTGGTTCTGGTAGTATTTATTCAGAATGCTATAGAAGTATCTATAGCATTAAAGAATCTAACGTGCAAAGTTTTTATTTAAATGAAAATGTCCGGTTATGTGTATCCGCCTTATATGCAAACGGAAGTGCAAATACTTCATCCAGATTTACATAATTTTGAGGGTGTATTTTCGGGTTATTATGAAGTTCCCCAGCTAGCCGACGAAAAGTGTGCGGTCACCCTTCTGGAGGTTTAGAGATTACCTGCAAACGCCCAGTCACAATTATAAAGAGTGCGGATTGCTTTATTAGTATTCAGATGAGCAATTTCGTCGTGATTAACGTTTATTTGCCTACAAATTACGGAGATTAGTCTTCCAAAAGAAGGTTGCATTCTACAGTTTGACTTCTCGCTATGTGTGTCAAGCAGTCCGTTCAGAAGAAGTCTCACTGTCTAATAATCGGGTACTTTAACCGTAATTTGGCGGATGAAAAGTGTTCTCGCGCGCAACTCATCGAAAGCATGTTACCGGGATCTTTTACTCTGCTGCGAAAAGTCAAACCGTATTTGTAAATTTCTACTGGTAATATTGTGACAAACTTGGATCACGTGCTACATTCCAGCAGCACTAATTATGAAGTGAAATTTAATTCGGAAGGTTTTTTACAGTAGCCACTTGCCCATTTTCTTAACTGTTCCTATCCAGGGTCCCAATGTTCAGCGTGATCATAAATGGCAAAACCGAAAAATGTGGGAAAAAAACAGATCCATCGCTGTTTCAGCAAGTTACTAACGAGGTCCTTGATAAGATAAGAGTACCATTTCACCTCCTCTAGGTAAATTCAAGTTGTAGTGAGCCAGAAATCTGTCTTCAATTAAATATCTATTGTGCTGAGATTATTCATGCTTTGAAATGTGCAGAGTCCGTGCAGTGGCTGTAAAGAGTATTAGAGTAAAAACCGAAAAATTCGGTTGGTCTTCAAACCCTCTACATCGAAAAGCGTGCTTTGACACGAAGTTTTGGCCGAGAATCTGGAACGAGTGTGGCAGGCCGAGATCCAGCGATGTGAATTCGGTTCGCATATTTTGCAAGCGCAAATTCAACAGTGAACTAAGTTTGCACACGGCACAGGTGAAAATTAATAGTGCTAACAAAATTGCTGAACATCCCAATTTGATAAGGAAACAACGTCCTAGTCCTTCTGGTGTTCCGAGCTCTGGAGTTATTCCTGTATCTGAGTGCGTTAGTAATTTTTCTGAGCAATTAAAGTGCCATTGTAGTAACGCTCTAGTTGAATTTGACAAAGAGATTGAAAGTATTTTACAGACAAAGCCGAAATGGGCAGGGATGTTGTCTTGTCTGGTATGATTAAAGATATAGCAAGAAAACTGAAGAAAAAATCTTCGTCTGGATACGATGGGCTTTGTGTGCGACAGTTGGAATTGGGTAGTGCCTTGTTATTTGAGCATTTAGTTTTGTGATTTCAGATGATATTTTGTTCGGAGGTTGCACCTGATAATCGTTGTATTGGGGTAATTACACCATTTTTAAAAAAATTATAAATCAAGCTTTAGTTGTAATTGGTATCGTCATATTACAGTGTCGAGCGTATTATCAAAACCTTTTGAGCTGTCGATTATTCATGGTGTTCAGAGGATTTGTAAGATTCCCCCCTTCTAGTTCGTTTTTCAGAGGGGGCTTGGGTGCTTCCAGGCCCTGAGATCCCTCTGTTCGGTATTGGTAGATTATGTTGGGAAAGGAGAAATTTTGGTCATTAGTGCGTATGATATTACTAATGCATTTGGTTCATTGATTCATTCACAGGCGATGTTGGAGCTGATTAGGCGTTGGTTGCAATTGATTTTTTCGGTCCGCTGTTTTATATGTATCGCCACCGAATGTGCGCCTGAAAATTGAGGGGTCAATCGCCTCTGTTGATGTCCCTGTGTATATAGGTATTAAACAGGGCACAATTACGTCACCGATGGTTAATAATAATGCTTGCTAAACTTGAGTCGGTCAGTGTCTGGTTTAGAGGAGAGTTTTAGCGTGATTTAGAGTTAATTTAGAAAGATTGGTTTGAATCTTAACGCTGGGAAATCCCAAGTTCTTCTATTTAATTGCCCGTCTGAGTTGGCTTCAACTTCAGTGAATCTTGGTGGAGCATTCGTTGCTCCGTCTCAAGAGCTTACTTATGTAGGTCTACCTATTGAGATCCACTATCTTCAACAAGAAAGCTATTGGTGGCTAAAACTGAAAAGGAAATCTGAGCTTCTTAAGCTTCTTTACTGCTGTCGCAAAAAAATGTGACAAACAACTCCTCGCGAAAATGTATAATGTTGTTGTTCTTCCCAACGTTTTGTACTTAGCTCCGTTCACAGTTATTCTGAATAAAAGCGATAAGAAGCAGAAAAGAAAGCTATTTTTTCGTTATGCGAAGTTTCTTCTGAGTGTTCCGATATGGTCCCGTAACACCGAACTGAAACAAAATTACGGAGTTCTCAACCCGACCGTGCAGCTGGATAATTTATATGTAAAATTGTCGTCAAAAGAGGTTTGCTACCCTTGGAGTGGTTTACTTTTTTAGAAAGTCTAGTTTATTCGTGTTTTTATTTAGTATATATTTGTTCCTATTTTTGAATGTGTCTTTTTTTTTCTTTCTTTTTTTGATACTCGATCGCCATGCCTTTGTGTTATTGATGAGTTATAAAATAAATTCATTCATTCATTCAGTAGGTAGTAGTATTAGCGGTAGTAGTAAGACTAGTAGCAATAACATGTACAAAGGGATTTTTCGTTAGTTCAACGTTCCCTTCAGCATATCCTAAAAGCTTTGACTTAGCATTCCAGGCTGTTCCTGAGATTTTGCATTTTGCTGATGTGCCCTTGAGGTAAATAGCTAATTAGCTATATCATCAGTAAAAGTGCTACTAGTAACCATAGCAGCAATAGTACTGGTAATAGTAGGTTTAATATAGCGCCTTTTTGTTAGTTCTACATCCCCCTCAACAATTCAAGAAAGTCTCAACTTAATGTCCTATGCTGTTCCTAGTATATAACTAATATCCCCTTTTATATGATCTTTATTTACATAGTGTTTTTTATTTAGCTCAACTTTTCCCTGGCATTCTCTGAAATTTTTATCAAAATAGGTTTAGTAGTGGTAATAGCAGTAGCAGCCGCTGACACGTTCAGCTGAATTTTTGGTCAGTCGAACACGTATACATCATGCCCTGAAAATTTCAACTTAATAGCCTAAACCATTCCCAAGATACAGCTAATGCACCCTTTGGACAAGCTGCATGTACATATTGGATTTTTATTTATTTTGTTATTGACGCTTCCCTCAACTTTACCTAAAAGCTTCACCTTACTAGCCTTAGTCGTTTTGGAGATCCAGGATCAAACATAACTCCCTTTCCCAATAAAAAACTCTACAGTGGTGGATCCAGAGAGGGGCTAGGGGGGCTAAAGCCCCCCCCCCCTTTGGGTATCCGATTTACACTAGATAAAATGGGTAATTTTTTTTTGTTCAATTTCACGCCTTATTATTTCTAATGAGCTTATTCGTCCTGTTTCTGAATTAGTGGAGCATATGGAATCAGATAAGGACTCAGAAACAGTATCTAAAGCAGCTGCCTTTGGAGCCGCATTAATAAGAAGTGACTTTATCGCTAGTGTAAACACCGCTACTCATTGCTTAGCTCATGCTGTAAAACTGAGTAAGTTTCTCCAAGGCCCCAAACAAGACCTACCAACTTCAAAAGGTTATATAATGTCAATACTAAGCAAACTGAAACAAATGAGATTCGAAGTAGACATTGACGTCAAGAATGTATTTGCATTCTCACAAGCCACAGCACTGCAATTAGGAGAAGAAATGATCTTACCCCAAACTCGCAGCCAACAGACTCAAAGAGCTTATGTCCAGCTACCTGGTCAAGATGCAGAACAGTATATCAAGGTGGCAATACACATTCCATTTTTTGATCGCCTTATTTCTGAGTTGAACATGAGACTTAGTTCTGTAAGTGAGGTTTCGCATCTTGAGGACCTAATTCCATCTAACTTTTCTAATCACACTGTTAAAAAAGTGTTGTCAGCTGCTATTATCTACTATGAGGACATTTCTGCTTCATCCTTAGAGCTAATCGAAGAGATTAGACTTTGGCGGGAACATTGGAAATTGTCAATCCGCAAGAGTCTTCCACAAAGATGTGAAAATGCTTTGTCAAATGTAATAGAGATTTCTTTCCGTACTTAGCAACTTTGGTGCAGATATTCGCTACGTTACCGGTCACAACTGCCTCCACCGAGCGAGAGTTTTTTTTTCACTGAGAAGAATAAAGACTCATCTCAGGTCAACCACAACAGAAGACCAATTGAACGATATTGCAAAGGCTCATGTTCATAAGGAAAGGGATATCGCTGTAGACAAAATATTACATCATTTTAGTCAGTCAAAACCGAGACGAGTGTGTTTGTCAAATTGGGCCACCGAATAACTTATTTATAGCATTTTACTATTAAAAAAAATTGTAAAATTAAAATCTCGTTTGAATGATTTTTAACATTATTACTGTCCTTTGAAATAGTCGAATTATTTCTTTGTTTTGAATTGTTACCCTTTAAATTCAGGATAAGAGTAAACTAACTAAAACTTATACAATACTTCTGTTTTAGACCTTTTATAATAAGGAATAATACGTAATGTATTGATGCATTATAGAAACTTATTATAGGGTAGAGTAACTAAAAATGTACATACAAGTTTATCGTGAAAACTTAATCATTTGAAAAAAGAGCAATATAAGTACTAAAAGTATTTCCGCACTTGAAATAAAAAGATAATGGCTTTCAATGCTCAAATTCTTATGGTCAAAGGACCAGATATGATATGTTAATGCATGAACACTCTAATGGCTTAAAAATCCTTTTTTTTAGTCCGCATTCTTCGAGTTAAACCATATTCATTGCCTCTAAACTCTGGTTAATAAATAGTTAAAAACAGCCTAAAAATGTGTCATTTTACACTTAAATTTTGAAAATTTTCCCAGGGAGGGCCCCTGGACATCCCGCCATATTAGGGGTATTCCATACCCCCTGATACCCTATTTCTTTTACTCCCTAAAATACCTAGTCCCCCCCCTTTGGTCTACCCTGGATCCACCAATGAAATCCTGTATATTAAAAAGTGAGAAGATTGCATAACTTACAGTCCTCGCCCAAGAGCTTTAGGGGGGGGGGCTCATCCCCAGAGGCAAATTTGTTGGATCTTTCAACTATGCTAAAATAAAAATCGCCAATTCAAAATGGGTGAAAGACTGATTACCTTTGAATCATATAAAATGCCTCTTGAATTTATATTATATATTCAATTGAGGCCCCTCCAAAGTTTTTACAAAAACTCCTTCCTTACGAAGTGGCTTGGTGAAAAAAATAATTAAATTGTACATAGACCACACGTCACTTTTAAATAGGTAGCGCTGTTGTGCTGGCTCACAGAGATAATAATAAATGAGCTTTTTCAGTATATCGTATAACTGACAAATCGTATACTCAAATCATATTATTTACATTGAAGGAGATTTCTTTAGTTGATAGGGTATTAAAATTAGAATTGCCGTAGTATGTAGATGAGAATACATTTTCATTAAAGATATTTTAAACGTAGATAGATATCCCGAAAAAAAAATGATCGATTACATAATAGAAAAAGAAAAAAATTAAGTGAGCCTATTTTATAGAAAAAACGAAATTGATAAAAATAAATTATATATCTTAACCTTTTGCTCCTGTTTTATTTTGAAAATTTACTAAATAATTTTTAAAATAAGATATTAAAGTTGCTTTTAAATCCCAAAAACTATAAGATCTTTATTAAATACAGGTGAAGCCGTAACTTTGATAAACATACAAAGTGGTGTAAGGTGTATTTTAAGTTGGTAGAACACAACAAAATTTTGAAAACAGAATCCAACAACACAAAATAATAATAGCAACAATAACAAAATATAAATCATTAAACTACAATAAACATCAAAACTTTTGATTCAGCGGTCATGAAACATTTACTTGATCATTTGAAAATGTAAAGTTTGACGAAAAAAATATTTTTAATTTTGTTTGCCTTTAGCAAAGTTTTGGAGAAATCATAGAAATTATGTATGAGGGGATCAGTAGAAATAGAGATGAACGAATATCGATTAAACGCGACTTATGACAAATCCAAAGCAAGCTAAAACCATACATAGTTATGATAGTAAATACACAAGTAATGAGCTAGGGCTAAATAAGCAATACAAAAGGTTCGTCCAACTTTTCAAACATTGTAGTTCTTTAATCTGTTGCTTATTTTGACTTGGAGTAGGCTATATGTACGAATTTCTAGACAAAATAACTATTTCTTTTTAAAAGACTTCAATATCAGAAGAAAATTCTGACGTATAGTAGTGCACATATTGCAGACATTTTGCTTTGTTACCACAGCATTTTATGCATTGGATCTGTACTATGTTGCTGTTTGTTTAAATTTTAAGCTTTTCTTTCCGTTTTTCTTGTTGTTCTTCCTTTTTTAGCGTTTTGTTGTTGTTTTTCTAAATATGTTTTGTTTTTTGTTTGTTTTGTCAACGTATGTTTTTTTTTAGTTTTGGCTATGTTTTGTCTAGTTATTTTCCTTCTTTTTTTCTTCGTTGATAATGACTTCCGGATATGAAGCTAAACTAAACCTACGTTGCTTGAGCAACGTGAAGTGTTGTGGCAGCCCTTGTCCAGCTTCGCCGAATTAAGTGTTGCGAGAGCAACACTTTGGTTTTGTTTCTTTGCTATCGGTTAAACACTGAAGTTGTCAGCCTATCGAAGCTTTTAAAACGTTATGTTCAAAGAAGAACGCCATCAGTAATCACATGATCAAAGGCTATTCCTTATTGTTGAAAAAAACAACAATAACAAAAGAATATTGAAAGAAGGGACTAAATTGATTTTGCAGCCAGTTGAACTTTATCCTTTTCAATCGTAGACATCGTGACGGATCAAGACTTGGAACAATATCTTATATAATCTAGTTGGCATTATAAAGCTATCCGTAACTTTTCAGGATCAAAATACCACAGATGACACTCTATTAATTATTACGAAACTGCCTCGTTGTTTTACGTTATCGTTTGTGCCCGTTGCGTAAAAAACTTAATTCTAGGCTACAGTGAGTATGGGTAGGCTACACCAACTAGCAAAAGTTACAAACCCCTCTTCACTAAAGATGATTGTCGCCTAACAGACGATTATTGCTTACAAGTCCCCTACATGTCTTACCACTGGAACCAACTCCGTCTTATCATCAAATACACTGGAAACAAATAGTAGGTACACCAAATAGCAACATTTGCAAACCCCTCACTGCCAAAGATGATTATGAGCTAACAGCTGACCTTTCCTTACAAGTCCCCTACATGTCTCACAATTGGCATCGCCTCATTTTTGGTTTCAGTGTGTACCCTACTAACTGAAGTTGTCAACCCCTTGAAACTTTCAAACTAGTATTGCTCATGAAGGAATTTTTGTATCAAAAAATGGATGACATATGTTTTGGTCAGCTCATCAAGAGGTATCGATTGCCGTCGAAAAAAAAATTATATCTGTCTTAGTTCAAAAGTTAATTTTTTTTGCCGTAGGCCAAATGTCTAACGTCACCACTTAGAAAGGAGCAAAGGATAAGCTCCAATTTCTTTAGCAATGACAGAACTTTTAAAGTTTAAGAGGTACATCTGATAACATTTCCCTACCTCAATCCCAAGTCCGAAAAAACAAATGATAAACCCAGCGAAAATCACGGCAGCACTTTCGGACCCGTGGGAAAATGCCGCTTTTTTACTTCTGTAAATTTTTCTATTTATCACTCAAAGAAGATACATTAGCTGTGGGGCCGGGTAACTGCCACATATATTTAACACTTATAGATTTTAGTCCATCTTCAATTTGAATGTGGTGCCTGCCTGCTTGCCTGCTAGAACGGAGCTTTCCACTCGAAAGCAGAAACATGGTTTGATGAAACGAAAGCTTGGCTGCACAACTTCAGATACTCCTCTGGCTTGTGGACAAGCAAAAACCATCTTTTTTTGGCCCCAGGCAAGAGTTCTGCGGAGCTTTTCAAAATGTAACGCCATATTCATCAATCCGGCCTGAGGTCCACACTGTCGGAATAAGCCGACATCGGCGGCATTGGAAAAAAAAACGGGACAAAACCAAAGTGTTGCTCTCGCAACACAAATATTCTGACTACTCGTATTATTTTAGTTTTAAAAAGTTTTTATTTTTCATTTTTCTGTCTTATTAAATGTTTAGCCCTTTTTAATTATTTGTTTCAGTTCTAATTACCAGGTTTATTAAGTTTTACCGTCACTTTTTCCTTTTATTTGAATTATTTTTATGCTATTTAATACATCACAAAAATCTATTTTTTATCCTAGCTACATTATAGTGTGGCAAGAATAAATTTTTCAACTTTATCATTTACCTGAATTTCCTCTCTCTTGAATTAGGAACACTTAGACTAAAAAAAAAATGATTTTTAATGCCTCTCTACCATCTCCCCACCCCCCGCCACCACCCTAAAAAATACCTACTTTTTTTTAACCCTGATAATTGTTTCCTAAAAAGGCAGTGCAGAGGATACAAAATGGAAATTTCGAATGAATTAAGCCAACTAAATGAAGCTTACAAGTATCTTACTATAGTAACATTTGATTTCAAGTAAACTGTACATAGGTTTGAGCGAGAATCTGCCACTACACACAATTCTTACCTAGGAAACTGAAAAATTCCAAAATCAGTTTTTTAACACTTCTAAGTTGATTTTCTCAGAATTTCCGCTTTATATCATTTGGACCTTCTTTAACCAACAACTGTTGTTTTGCATTGTATATAACAATTTAAAAATTCTTTGCCTCGGCGCAACTTCTTTTGTCAGTTAAAAAGACTATTTTAAATGACAATTCTCTTTGGATGAGTTCTCTCTTTATATTACATTACTACTGATTAGACATGATAAGCCACGCAGATAAAAAAAAAAAAAAAAAAAAAAAAAAAAAAAAGAAAAAAAAAAAAAACAGACCAAACAAATAGACACACCTTAGTGATCACCCTCTTGGGGAAAAAAATTGCGTTTTTGTGTATAAGGACTTGACACATCCAGACCGGGACTCTAAAACTTTTTGGGGTCTTTTTTGGGTTGTCTCCCCCTTTTCTATATCAAGCGGATCCTCTTGTACTAATATATTGACCAATAGCTTGAAAATTACACACACTATTTAAAAATTTTGGGATCATCGTATAAAATTTTTTTATATAAATTAACGCTAAAATTCTTTTTTTTTTACAAAGTCAGCTAAGATTGGTAAGTGACAAGCTTCCCCTAAAAATATTTGCAATTACTTAGACTTATTCACATTATCCTAATTTTTGGAAAATGAAAGCTGAATCGCTGGGATTTACCAAAAAGATTCCAGTGCCGAAAGTAAGATTCCAGTGCTGGTTTTATAGAAGGGTCCAGTTTGTTTGTTTCTTGAATGACAAGTTTAGATTAAGTCTTTAGATCTGTAATCATTTGTTAGTTTCAGAATTTTGCTTAAAATCAAACTTAAGCTATCATTTGGAAAATCGCAATTGCCATGTAGAGTTAATGTTCGAATTCTTAAGAAATCTCAATTCGATATTAACACTATTCAGATGGCATACATAGAACTATTAGTTTTATCTAATAATAAAAATGTCTACAAGAAGCTTTAATCTATTAAGATACAAAAAAAATATCGCGAGTTCTTCGTCGCGACTAACTATATAATATAATACATAGAAGACTATATAACTAGTAAAACTTTTATCTTATAGCATTAGATATTAAGCTGTCAAGTTCCCTACATAGAAGACGCACTCCATCTTAAAACTTTGGTCCATAAATCAGGTATGGATTTTCCGTATAGCTGCAAGCACCTCTTTGTTTATTTAAAAATATTACTACACAAGATTGAAAAAAGTTCTTGCATTCTGTGATTCATTTTTGTGATATATGAGAGAAAATAGAGACAATGAAGAGCATTAATTTTCTAAAGAGCCCTTTCCCTCGTCTTTTACTTTGAAGTTTTCTACGCTATAAACCGGAGCAATAAATAATCCCAAAGCAAAATGAAAACAAAATTAGATTGGAATAAACCCCGCCTAGTAGAAGGTGACCACCAGGTGAACGTCATTAAATGGGTTATGAAATATGATGACGTTAATGACCATGTAAAAACCCTTAGAAAAAGAATGAGTTCTCCGGCGGTCGTGGCGATTTAGTCCATAAACTTCTTTTTAATTTGCCGCACTCAAAGAAAAATCAAATGCACTTTGAATTATCAAAAAGACGTGGCAATTCTTTATTTGTATATCAAGAATCTTTCCTCATTCCGCTTCAACTACGATTTTAGCATATTTTAAAAGTATATTTGAAAAGGCGTGGCTGTTCGAAATAACCATTTTTAAAAACCTTGAAATTGAATGAAGTACTAGCTATACTGAAAGTTATAGATTGAAAGAACATGCACTTGATAAAGATCTGAATATGTAATATCGCATGAAATACTAAAAAGCAAAATTCAGGCATAGCTATTGAAAAAGTTAGAAGAACAAAAATATAGGGGCTTACGACAACCTCGAGTAGTGGAATAAAACATCAATAGAAATTTTATTCATTTTCTTATCTAGTCATGGTTACAACAAAGTTTAACCTCATTATATAGGCTAAATTTGGACTAATTTAACTATCAGAAAGTAAAATTTGAGCAAAAATAGTCCACTAAGTATATAAACATGAAAGGAATTTGTATTTATATTGATCTCAAGTACGCCAAGTGCATTAAAATTAATAGTTTAAACTATTATAAGCAACATTTGTTAACTTAAGAAAGATCTTATCATTTACACCCCAATGAAGGGAGAAGTGACCCTAAGGAAAATTACACATTGAGACTCAGCAAATACAAGTCCCTATGTACAAATAAACATTTTTTTTTTTAGGAGGAAGAAGGCCATGTTTATTTTTGTATTGTATTTTTCGCAAGTGATAGTATCGAACCAGTGTTCGTAGAATATCCGTATAGGGGTCTACCAATGGTTAGATTTTTTGATGTTTTATGTCGTAAACCACAACACGTTTTGCGCAGCTGGGGCTAAAATGCATTTCATCGGAAATTCTGGCCATTTTTAGCTGCCTTGTAACACAAATCAGCTATTTTGGCCTGATTTTGTCAAAATGCTACAGAGCTAAAATTCCCACACGGCCAATCAGTTCACAGCTATAATAAAGATTAACGCTTGGTCTGCCAGCTCCAGGGTTCATATTGTCTTGGAGTTACATTTTTCCAATCATATTACGGTAAAGTTCATACAAAATGTTGGCATTGGGAAAGATAGAGCAGTAATAGAAGTCCTCTCGCTCACTTTGGTTCTCCTGCTATGCAAACTGAAAATCCTTGCGTAATTTGGTGCTAGCAAGATGCAACCTGCCAATCTATCTGCCACACGGCTGGTGATGATGGTGATGAGTGATGTATGGGGACGTTGGAGGTACCAAGAGCCAAATTTTTTACTCTAATGATATGGATTGAGAATTCTTGCACCTGTCTGCTTCAAAGAAGATGCAACATGTCTGCCTTTCACCGAAGAAAAGAGGTTTGTGGTGGTAGGGTAATGGAGGGGCCGAGGGCCCACTTACCGCTTCCTTATAAAACTGACTAAAAATCTGTGCGCAATTTTAGTTTAAACAAGGAACAGCATGTCTAACTGTTTGCTAAAACTTTGGTGATGAGGTCAGTGTGGGGGGAGGGGTAGTAAGAGAGGTTAATTGCTCACTTAGGCCTTCCATTCAAATAGTTTAGAAGTCTTTGCAAGATTCTTTTTCAAACAAGAGAAAAAAAACCTGCCTTTTTGCTAAAAATTGGACGGTAGGATAGGCGCAGAGGGAGGGACGTTCTACTGGCCCAATTTGGCTCCTCAATCAGTAAAGTTGAAAGTCTCGGCATAATTCTTGCCCAATTTCATTTTTTTTTTTACCTAATAATTGGCACAAAAGGGGCTTAAGGGAGGGGTAAAATGATCCAATTATTTGCTTCTAGCATGTTTTTGTAATGAATCCGGTTTTAGCTGATTTTGGGGGAAAGTTGTTATCTAGTTTTTTCCTTATTTACCACAACAAAGAAGCTATTAGCCCCTCAGAATATCAAAATGATTTATTTGAAGAACGAATTTCCATTTTTAAAAACTTATGCAATATGCATTCATAAGGTCTTCAAGGAGCATTGATCAGTGATAAAATGAACTCTGTATCCATCTTGGTTGAAAAATAGGTTTTCTTTCCGTGGGACAACTTTCTAGTGTAACTACTACAAAAGGAGGAAACGGATTACCAAAACTTCTTCAGTAGCCAGAAAATTATTAAAGCTTAGGATGAATATGTGATACCATTCCTCTAACTCAGTACAAAACATGGAAAATGAAATCACGAACTTAACAGAATCCCAAAAAGATAGACTGGTAGATAGTTTATTTTAACCCACCATCAGAAGAACAACGTGGCGGAGTATAAAGAAAAAAAGAAAAAGGAAAAAGAAAAAGGCGAAAAACAATACTTCAAGATTAAACGATTAGATTACATTCACAATATTCATTCATAGCTCGTATATGAAGTGCAACGGCAGGAAATCATAAAGGTGCTCAAGGGCACCTTTTCTAGCATTAGTTTCCTGTTCTGTCACAGCTTCACGGGGATCTGGAATTTGACACTTATTCAAAAGAAATGAGTTTCTCTCGAATAGCGGTATGTGTATCAAAAACTTCAAATATCTACAAAACGCGGACCTAACTTTTAGTCTCTCTGTTGCTGTGAACCATTCCCAAAGCGGGGAAAGGTAAAGGACATGTGGTAATGCCACTGCTCTGTACATCCTCGCCAAAATTTTGCCGATTGTAAGAATACTTCAGCGGGGCTGGTTTAGTATAGCTCACTCGCAGGTTAGACACAAGGGTATCAAGGAAAAAAGTTCTTGTAGTTTTCTTATCTCGGCCGTACGGAAGACCTAAATATTCGAGCGAAGAAGACGGTGCGATAATAGCACCATCTATGGATACAGTTGGTGTTGGTGCCTCTTGTTTCGCAGAGCTGAAAACCAGAAATTCAGTTTTCTGGCCATTAGCTTGTAGACCAATGGCGCTATAACCAGATACAAGCTTATCTAAGTTATCCTGCAGTACACTCAATGAGAAACTCAACATAAGTAAATCATCAGCATAGCTTATCAAACTCAAATCACAAGTATCAAATCTTAGCCCGCCAGAAATTTGTTTTGTAACCTTAGAAGTCAACGTGTTAAATAATATCGGACTTAAGACGGAACCTTGTCGAAGTCCTCTCTTTAGTTTAACTGGCTCACTGAGTTTTTCAAGCCCAAGTTTCACTCTTATATAGCTATTAGAGTACCAAAATTTTAGAAATCTGTGGGCGAAAGCACAGCTGAGATGCTTTCGAGACCCAAACTGCATGTAGTCTATCACACACTTCGATATAACTTTGCGAAGGACCAATTTTTCCAGCACCTTGCTCAATGTACTCGAGACAGTAATCGGCCTGTAGCCTCCACACTCATTTGCGTTTTTTCCTTTTTTCAGGATGTTGACTCCGGTACAAAACGATTTGGGGACGGTGGCACTATCTATACACATCTGAAAAAGTAGTTGCATATGCTGGATCAAAAGCGGTGAAGCATTGCGCAGATGATTACCATTGACACCATCAAGACCGGGAGCCTTGTTAACCTTTAACTGGCGAACAGCCCTCAAAACATCATTCACAGATACAAAAAGATAATTTCTCTTTTTCAACAGTAAATCAAGATGCATTCATCATATTCCTTTTTCAAGGGAGTATCTTTAGACCCGAAGACCTTCGAATAATGTCTTAACCACTGTTCCTCAGGTATCATGGCACATGGCTTGGATTGCACTTTACTACTTTTGAATTTTTTCCACATATTTTGTGGGTCACGGATAGCCTCTTCCGAAGCAGTTTCTGCTTCCTTCACTTTCAGCTCATACACTTGCTTTGTATTCTCTTTTTGTTTTACGAAAGAGATTGAAGACAGTGCCGGTCCTCGGCTTGCCAGAGTCACGCCACACAGAATACCACATCTTAGACCTCCATTTGGCATGCTTCACGCAAGGATGGTCACTCCATCCTCTTTTCCTTGTGCCTTTCCTAATAACTTCACTAGGCACGGCTGCAGACTCAGCAAGTTGTTTGTAGCAGTAGATGGAAGCACTCTCAGATCTGTGGGAAAGTGCTTATTTTTCAGGTATTTGGATCGTTCTATTTCTTATCCTAAGGTAGTAACTTACGGGTAAAGCTAGTTTCACATTTTAAGCACTTTCAGATTTTTATCTTACTTAAGTCTGAAACTGTCTGCTTTGCTTGAACACTAATTTCCACTTAAAATTGAGAGCTATCTAGAAGAAACGAGAGCTCGGTAAAGCAATTTACGATAGTCTTCTATGTCATTAGACTATAAAACTGCATTTCTTTTCGGCTTTTGGAGTTTAGCTTTTTGCCCTCAAGCAAAAATTATACGCAACTTTCTAAAATGTAAGGGCATCAGGTCAAGACTTTCTGTAAAAGTTACGAAACCTAGATACTTTCCCTCTTTTTCAAACTAATTAAAAGAAGCTTTATCAACGATAACAAGTATTAACATAACGATAACAGAGAAAGCTAGAGAACTACATTAAAGCACAGACGAGCAGAAATAAAATGAAGTTAAAACTAATTAAAACTATTGTAATATCACCATCAATGAATAAATAAAATAAAAAAACAGAAATCACACTGAACACTATTTGTTTTGAAAGCTACTGGGAACAATATTTATTTGAAAATATGTCTTTTTAATTCTTATACCATCAAAAAGACAAAAGAATATTCCCGGAATAACAGAGATTGCTGAAAAGATGTAATGAATTTAGTCTGAGAGTTTAACCTATGCTGATATTCATTCCCCAAAGTCTCAACAATTTTTGATTTAATAATGTTTTAAAGAATGAATATATAAAATATATTTTGTTTCAAACAGTTCGTGGTAAGGAGCGATCCGGCTCAATAGTAACCAAAACTCTAAAAAATTGAACTTTGATATCAATAGCTACATCAAAAGAATCGCATTTTAATGCTGATTTTAAATATGTAATTTTCATTAAGTTTAGTCTTAGCCATCAAAAGTTACGAGCCTGAGAAAATTTGCCTTATTTAGGAAAATAGGGGGAAACACCCCCTAAAAGTCGTAGGATCTTAACAAAATCATACCATCAGATTCAGCGTATCAGAAAACCCAACCGTAATAGTTTCAAGCTCCTATCTGACACCATCAATGACACCATCAGATTCAGCGTATCAGAGAACCCTACTGTAGAAGTTTCAAGCTCCTATCTACAAAAATGTGGAATTTTGCATTTTTTGCCAGAAGACAAATCACGGGTGCGTGTTTATTTGTTTGTTTGTTTTTTGTTTTTTTTTTCACAGGGTTAATCGTATCGACCAAGTGGTCCTAGAATGTCGCAAGAGGGCTCATTCTAACGAAAATGAAAAGTTCTAGTGCCCTTTTTAAGTGACCAAAAAAATTGGAGGGTATCTAGGCCCCCTCCCACGCTCATTTTTTCCCCAAAGTCAACGGATCAAAATTTTGAGATAACCATTTTGAGTCCCTGGGGGAGGGGCTGCAAGTAACAAACTTCAACCAGTGTTTACATATAATAATGGTTATTGGGAAGTGTACAGACGTTTTCAGGGGGATTTTTTTGGTTTTGGGGGTAGGGTTGAGGGAGGGGGCTATGTGGGAGGATCTTTCCTTGGAGAAATATGCCATGGGGGAAAAATTCAATGAAAAGGGCGCAGGACGAATCTGGTCACGTTAGAAAAAAACGTCAAATTCAGAGCTTAATATACAATGCTGGGTGTTCGGAGCCTCTCTATTATGGAGTATAATTTGAAAATAACACAACTATACGAGCGATAAAACATATATACCACAACCATAACTCAACTAACGAAAGAACTGCTAAGAGATAACACAACTATAAAGCGAAAACAGGTGAAAACTAACGGGAAAATAAACGAACTAAGAGGTGGAAGGGGCCCAGAGAAAAAATATAATCCTTTTTCAATTTTGAGCTTAACTTCCGCAAAGGAGTAATAATGTCAGAAGCCCCGAAATACCGAATTATTTTCTTTTCAAACAGTTCGTGGTAAAGAACTGTAGTAAGGGGCGACCCGGCTCAATAGTAAACGGAACTCTAAAAAACGGAATTTTGATGCTAAAAGATACATCAAAAGAATCGAATTTTCACGCTGATTCTAAATATATAAGTTTCAATTAATTTAGTCTTTGTCATCAAAAGTTACGAGCCTGAGAAAATTTGCCCTATTTTGGAAAAAAAAGGGGGAAACATCCCCTAAAAGTCATAGAATCTTAACGAAAATCACACTATCGCATTCGGCATATCAGAGAACTCTATAGCAAAAATTTCAAGCTCCTATCTAAAAAAAATGTGGAATTTCATAATTTTTGCCAGAAGACAAATCACGGGTGTGTGTTTATTTGTTTTTTTGTTGTTTTCTTTTTCTTTTCCCCAGGGGTCATCGTATCAACCAGGTGGTCTTAGAGTGTCGCAAGAGGGCTCATTCTTACGGAAATGAAAAGTTATAGTGCCCTTTTTAAGTGACCAAAAAAAATTGGAGGGCAAATAGGCCCCCTCCCACGCTATTTTTTTCCAGAAGTCAACAGATTAAAATTTTAAGATAGCCATTTTGTTCCGCATAGTCGAAAACCATAATAACTATGTCTTTGGGAATGACTTACTTGGGAATGGCTGCAAGTTACAAACTTTGACCAGTGTTTCAAACAGTTCGTGGTAACGAACTGTAGTAAGGAGCGACCCGGCTCAATAGTAACCAAAACTCTAAAAAATTGAATTTTGATATCAATAGCTACATCAAAAGAATCGCATTTTAATGCTGATTTTAAATATATAAGTTTAATCAAGTTTAATCTTACCCATCAAAAGTTACGAGCCTGAGAAAATTTGCCTTATTTAAGAAAATAGGGAGAAACACCCCCTAAACGTCGTAGGATCGTAACGAAAATGACACCATCAGATTCAGCGTATCAGAGAACCCTACTATAGAAGTTTCAAGCTCCTATCTACAAAAATGTGGAATTTTGTATTTTTTGCCAGAAGACAAATCACGGGTGCGTGTTTATTTGTTTGTTTTTTTTTTTGTTTTTTTTTTTTTTCTTTTCCCCAGGGGTCATCGTATCGACCAAGTGGTCCTAGAATGTCGCAAGAGGGCTCATTCTAACGGAAATGAAAAGTTCTAGTGCCCTTTTTAAGTGACCAAAAAAATTGGAGGGCATCTAGGCCCCCTCCCACGCTCATTTTTTTCCCAAAGTCAACGGATCAAAATTTTGAGATAGCCATTTTGTTCAGCATAGTCGAAAACCATAATAACTATGTCTTTGGGGATGACTTACTCCCCCACAATCCCTGGGGGAGGGGCTGCAAGTTACAAACTTTGACCAGTGTTTACATATAGTAATGGTTATTGGGAAGTGTACAGACGTTTTCAGGGGGATTTTATTTTGTTTGGGGGTGGGGCTGAGGAGAGGGGGCTATGTTGGAGGATCTTTCCTTGGAGGAATCTGTCATGAGGGAAGAAAAATTCAATGAAAAGGGCGCAGGGTTCTCTAGCACTACTATAAGAAAACAATGAAAAATAAACATGAAAACGTTTTTTCAAATGAAAGGAAGAAGTAGCATTGAAACCTAAAACGAACAGAGATAATTACGCATATGAGGGGTTCTAAAAATACTTTAGTATAAAGAGCGAGGTATTTAGGAGGAGATAAATACCTTGCTCTTTATGCTAAAGTATTTTTAGTAATTTCAACTATTTATTCTACGGCCTTTCTGATTCAGGGGTCATTCTTAAAGAATTGGGACAAAACTTACGATTTAGTGTAAAGAGCGAGGTATTAACGAGGGTAAAAACCCCCTCGTATACATAATAAAAATATAAGGTTATGAAAGTTTGTTATGTAAGTTAATTCTTAAGCTACGTGTATTTCTTACTAATAAAAACGTTCATTAAAAATTAAAAGTTCTAGTTGCCATTTTAAGTGACCGAAAAATTGGAGGGCAACTAGGCCTCCTTCTCCACCCCTTGTTTCTCAAAATCGTCTGATCAAAACTAAGAGAAAGCCATTTAGCCAAAAAAAGAATTAATATACAAGTTTCATTTTAATAATTTATGTGCGGAGAGCCAAAACCAAACATGCATTAATTCAAAAACGTTCAGAAATTAAATAAAAAAAACTAATTTTTTTAGCTGAAAGTAAGGAGCGACATTAAAACTTAAAACGAACAGAAATTACTCCGTATATGAAATGGGTTGTCCCCTCCGCAATCCCTCGCTCTTTACGCTAAAGTTTGACTCTTTGCCACAATTCTACTTTTTAAAACAATTAAAAACTTTAGCGTAAAGAGCGAGGGATTGCGGAGGGGACAACCCATTTCATATACGGAGTAATTTCTGTTCGTTTTAAGTTTTAATGTCGCTCCTTACTTTCAGCTAAAAAAATTAGTTTTTTTTTATTTAATACATATAGTAATGGTTATAGGGAAGTGTACAGACGTTTTCATGGGGATTTTTTGGTTTGGGGGTGGGGTTGATGGGAGAGGGCTTTGTGGGAGGATCTTTCCTTTGAGGAATATGTCATGGGGGAAGAAAAATTCAATCAAAAGGGCGCAGGATTTTCTAGCATTACTATAAAAGAAACAATGAAAAAATAAACATGAAAAAGTTTTTTCAAATGAAAGTAAGGAATAGCATTGAAATTTAAAACGAACAGAGATTATTACGCATATGAGGGGTTCTAAAAATACTTTAGCATAAAGAGCGAGGTATTTAGGAGGAGATAAATACCTCGCTCTTTATGCTAAAATATTTTTAGTAATTTCAACTATTTATTCTATGGCCTTTTAGATTCAGGGGTCATTCTTAAAGAATTGGGACAAAACTTACGATTTAGTGTAAAGAGCGAGGTATTAACGAGGGTACGAACCCCCTCGTACACATAATAAAAATATAAGAATATAAAAGTTTGTTACGTAATTTAATTCTTAAGTTACGTATATTTTTTACTAATAAAAACGTTCGTTGAAAATTAAAAGTTCTAGTAGGCTTTTTAAGTAACCGAAAAATTGCAGGGCAGCTAGGCCTCCTTCCCCACCCCTTATTTCTCAAAATCGTCTGATCAAAACTAAGAGAAAGCCATTTAGCCAAAAAAAAATTAATATACTAATTTCATTTCAATAATTTATGTGCGGAGAGCCAAAATCAAACATGCATTAATTCAAAAACATTCAGAAATTAAATAATAAAAACTAGTTTTTTTAACTGAAAGTAAGGAGCGACATTAAAACTTAAAACGAACAGAAATTACTCCATATATGAAATGGGTTGTCCCCTCCGCAGTCCCACGCTCTTTACGCTAAAGTTTGACTCTTTGCCACAATTCTACTTTTTAAAACAATTAAAAACTTTAGCGTAAAGAGCGTGGGACTGCGGAGGGGACAAGCCATTTCATATACGGAGTAATTTCTGTTCGTTTTAAGTTTTAATGTCGCTCCTTACTTTCAGTTAAAAAAACTAGTTTTTTTTATTTAATTTCAGTAAAGCTCAAGTGACGTCCTGGTCCTTAGAACTCTTAGGGGGTGTCACTTTTCTCTTGTTTTTGGTCATTTTTGCTCATTTCAAGTTTGACTTGAAAATTTATTGTAATTTTTATTAGTTTAGCGTCTCAATTGTTTATTAGTAGTTATTTATGTCCATTTTAAGCTTGAATTATTATTTTTCTGTATTTCTGATTATCTTTGGCTACTTGCCCTCCAAACTGATTTTTAATTTAAAAAGGGAACTATAACTTTTAGTTTCCGTTCAAATGAGCGTTGTCCAGTCTTCTAGGACCATTAGTTGATGCGATCACCCAGGGGAAAACAGAAAAACCACCAAACAAATTAACAGGCACCCCTGTTCTTTCTTCTGGCAAAAAAACACAAAATTTCACATTTTTCTAAATAGGAGCTGGAACCCTCTGCAATACGACTGTCTGACATGCAGAATATGACGGTTTCATTTTCATTAAGATTGTTGGATTTTTTTCATTTAAAATGCGCTCTTTGAGACACCTGCCCCCCACCTACAGAATGACCCACCATTCCTCCTTCGTAATAGCCGAAGAGCATTTACACATCTTTGTACATAGTTTATGGAATATGGAGCCAATCAGTTTAGTTAAAGGAAGCCTTAAAATAGATACTATAAACTTTTTCTTCATTAATAATGCAGATATCACACCGCAGCACCCTTTTTTAGGCTCAGTCTAAACAAGGGGAGATGAGAGGGTAATTCATACCTCCTTCTCCTTATACCTCTTACTATCTTTATCCGAAGGACCATAGAGAGCTGGACAATTTGGGCTGTGAAACGCCCTCTTTTAGGCATTTCCCCATCCCTTCCGTCTAAATATTGAACCACCGCCCTACAACAGCTGATGCGCGATTATACAGCACTAAATATAATTTAATGAAAATTCAAGTAAATCAACTCATTTAAATCAAGCATGAATATAAATTTCAATATTAACCATTTACCTTGTATAGACTACGTCACTTTTCAGGAATGAATGCGCACCATGTGGAACTGTCTCCTCTGCAACTGGTTGCAGATTGACAAATAAAAGCCAAATTGTATAGTTTTTTTCATACTTTTAATTGGTTGCCTGCCTCAGAATTTTCAGCTAAGTGCAACTTGGTTCTTTTTTAGGTAAAATTGTTGTTCATATACACAAAATGGAAGAAAATGCCAATTTCTCGTGGCACAATATTTCGGGTTACTTAAAAAGGCCCTAAAACTTTTAATATCCGTTCGAATGAGGCCTCTCCCGATCTTTTAGGACCGTCAGTCCAAGACAATAGCCCCTGAAAAATCACGCATCCGTGCTTTTTCTTCTGCGAAAAAAAATGCAAAACTCCACATTTGTGCAGTTTGGAGCTTGAACCCTTTAAAATAAAGATCATCAATAAAGATCACCTAAAATAAAGATCACCACTAAAATTTTTAATATCCGTTCGAGTGAGGCCTATCCCGATCTTCTAGGACCGTCAGTCCAAGACGATAGCCCCTGAAAAATCACGCATCCATGATCTTTTCTTCTGCGAAAAAAAAATGCAAAACTCCACATTTGTGCAGTTAGGAGCTTGAACCCTCTAAAAAAAAATTACCAATGAGATGAATCTAATTGTGTGATTTTCATCAAAATCACTTCCCTTATTGAATATTTCCCCCACGTTTTTCGAAAATTTGGCAAATTTTCTCAGGATCGTATTTTTGATGGGTAACATTGAGATATGAGATATACATTTATTAAGAAAAGAAAACAAACGCTATTCGCCGTTCGCCTACCAAGAAAGGCAATAAGCTTGGAAGGTCAAGCGAGCTTATCACCCTCAGCTAGAACATTAAACTTAATGACTTTTATACCCGTGGAATCAGCGTAAATAGCCAATTCTTTCGACATCTTAATTATATATCAAAATTTCTTGTTTTAAGTTTCAGTTACTAATGGGCCGAATGGTCTAGTAGTCGAATCTCTAAACTCATTGTTTGATCCCTGGCCCTAACTATTAGATAATTTTTTCCCTCTGGCTAAGAATACTTTAATTTTTAATTTTCCTTTTCTGGCTTAGAATATTTAGTCTTTCTGAAGATTCCCCAATTAGTTAGTGTCTGAAAAATCCACGTCGGTTGATGAGTCATCCAGGAAATCAGATAGCTCTAAAACGACGTCCGGGCTGTCTTTCAGCTTGAATTGAAAATTCGAGGATTTTTGCCAGCTGCTGGGATATGACTTTATTCCGAATTTCCACGATTGGTCAGAACCTCAAAAGGAAATCACCCACTGTAAAGTCTCTACTTTGTAGGCTTATGGTAGTGTTGGCCAACAATACTGGGTTCGTCCAGTGAATGATTTCCACCATCGCTAATTTTCGTTAAGATTGTATGAAGAATAAAGTATTTGTTCAACATCTAATTATTTAAAAAAAACATTCCGAAAAAAAGGTTTTCAAAGAAAAGTTTTCTTTTGAAGAGGTTTTCAAAGGTTTTCTATATTAAACATAAGATCAGCAGATACAAATACCTGCGAAAATTCAAGCTAGAAACGACAAGAAATTACTATTAAAGAATAAATGAAACCCAAAACAAACAGAAATTAAATAAACAATTATAGCAAAAAATTCAACAATTATTAATATAAACGAATAAATTACAAGAAATTACTATCAAAGAATAGATGAAACATGAAACCCATAATGAACAGAAATTAAATAAACAATCATAGCAAATAAACATACAATAATTACTAATATAAATGAATAAATAAGTCTTAAAACAAGTGAAACTTAAATTGGACACGTAAATCAGGCTTGAAATGGACAAAAATCGCTACAAACAAGAGTTGGTTTTGCCTCCTTCTCTCACTTTACTGAAAACGAATTACGTTACAAATATTTTATTTTGTACTTATTGCAACATTGAAAATAAACATAAAAATTAGAGTCGAATTAAAATTTGGAGCTTTTAGCAATTAATAGCATTATATTTCAAGTATTCAGTTTAATTTTATTAGTTCTGTCCAAGACTGTTCAAGACAAATATAATTTCACCACAAATAAGAGTTTGGATACTGCCCCCTTTCTTAACTGTGAAAGTCAAAAGCCTATTCCGTCATTGGCGCTTAACTGAAAACGAATTATATGACAAATATTTGCTTTTCCAGTTATTACAGAAATAAAATTACAGCGAAACAAAATCTCGAACTTATTATCTTTCAACAATTGGCATCATCATATATCAAATATTTAGTTTGATTTTATTTGTTCTTTCCAAGACTGTCAAGACACATATAGTTTTCAGTAAAGCGCCAATGACGCAGTAGGTTTTAGGTTTTTCCAGTGAGTAAAAGTAAAACATAAAAAAATCCAGTATTTTTTCCAGTAAAGTAAAAATTCCAGTAAAGTAAAACTCAAACTCTTGTTTGTAGTGATTTTTTTATTCACTCCTTTTAAGATTTATTTATTCATTTATATTAATTTCTTTTGTATGTTTGTTTGCTATGACTGTTTCTTTGATTTCTGTTCGTTTTGTGTTTCATTTATTCTTTGATAGTAATTTCTTGTAATTTATTCATTTATATTAGTGATTGTTGTATGTTTTTTTTTTTGCTATAATTGTTTATTTAATTTCTGTTCGTTTTGGGTTTCATTTATTCTTTGATAGCAATTTCTTGTCGTTTATAGTTTGAATTTTAATAGGTATTTGTATGCTGATCTTAAGTTTAATATGGCCTTTACTTTTTTTTGAAAAACTTCTTTTTCGGAAAGTTTTTAAATTAATTTTTGTTCGTTTTTGGTTGCAAAAAGCTTAAAGTTTTTAGAAAATGCCTTATTTCAACATAATTTTTTTAACATCAAACTTTCTCGAAGTATCAAAACTAGTATCAAAGTACCAAAGTATCAAAGCAAAGAAAGCATCTAAGTAAACAAGGTATCCAAGTAAACAAAGTAACAATAAGCAAGTTCCATAACTCAAAGCCATTTCCCTGGAGCTGAGGCGGGGAAGGTTCAGACCTGGAAGTATATTTGTTTTGTCTTTGAACTATTTTGAACAAAATTGTTGTCTCAAAATTTTTAATAGATGCCCTTTGGAAAATTGGGGCGTGGGCTAATTCCCTATTTATCACTCTTGACTCTTAAAAAAGAACTAAAAGTTTCAATTAACGATCAAATGAGCCCCCTCCGAAGTTAATACGTCCACTACTTACACAAAAACTTATATTCTAATAGCGGGCAAGTTGCATAAATTACAATCCTTTCCCTACTGTCTATGGAAGATTTCTCAACCCCTAAGTTACAGAAATTTGAATTTAGGATTATTTAAAGAAAAATGGCTATTTCGAAAGTTTTATAAGATGTATTTGGGGGGGGGGGGAGGCACAAGAAGGGCTTCTTACTTTTGATCATTTTCGATACTTAAAAAGGGCAAAATAATTCCCGCTCAAATGAGCTTCCTTCAAAGTTTATACGACCACGCCTTCCATTGAAGCTTTATATGTTAACGATGGGCTGCTAGTATAGCTTACAGCAATTTCCCCCAGGACTGGGAGGAGGGGGCTGTAACCCAAAACCATAGTTATGTGACATTTGGACGATTTTGAACAAAACGGCTAACTCAAAATTTTGATCGAAAGCATTAAAAAAAAGGCGTGGGAAAAGGGTTGCCTACCGTCTGATTATTCTTGACTTTTAAAAATGGAGCTAACACTTTCAATTTGAATCGAATGAGGCTTTTCCGAAGTCTCAACAATTACCCCTTCGACAAAAACCTTCTATATGAACAATGGACAGCTTGCATAACATACAGCCCTTGCCCTGAGGACAGTTAATAACCTGTCGGTTATCAACTGTCAAAATCCGGTTAATTGACAGCTATTCGGTTGTCAATTTCAAAAGATTATCAACTAGTTGCAACTTCTTTTTAAAATTTTCTTTTTAATTTCTTACTAATTAGTTATTTTTATCTTTCATTCACTCTTCTATTCATTTTTTTTCTTCTTTGCTTTTATTCTAGTTACGGTTGGACATTTTTGCAGACAAGAGGTCATCTCATAAATTCATATTGACAACATGCGCTGACTCAAATTATTTCCTTTTTATTGATTTTCTTCATTCTAGGTTTATCAGCCATTTCTTGAAGGATAAGTGACATATACGGTCCCCTATACTTCCTCAATATAGCATCACTATAGCCAATATTCTTTTTTGTTCAATGAAGTTTGATATAAAATATATGTAATTAATTCTTCATAAATCAAACCTTTCTACTGCACATTGTAACAAACTGAGCATTTTTTTATAATATGTACACTGAAGCAGCTTTTTGATGCTATTGCGGATGAGATTTGTTTTCCTGCATCTTATATCTTTATTTCTTCCTTTTCTGTTTTCAGATATGGACTTCTACAAATGTCTTTCTTTTACTATTTTTAAAGAAAATATCCTGAATTTGAAGAAAGTCATCAAGTTTTCAGAGTCGATAATCAAGAAGTTATTATGAAGGCACTGGCGTTGAGAGGCAAAATGCCGAGAGGGGTGAAGCGGTGGACTATGGTCAACCAATGGTGTAGATAACCGAGAATTTATTGGAAGGCAGTGGCATAGAAAGGCGCAGTGTCAAGAAGGATGGTGAAGGAGTTGACTAAGATCAACCGATGGACCAGGTAGGGTTTTCAGATAAGCCGAGAAAGGTCAGGAAGCTGAATTTAAAGGGTTCAGCGGATTCTGGGTCAAGAAGGTCTGAGCTCCTATGGGTGAATAGAGAGGTAGGTGATGATCAACAAGCCTCAAAAAGCTTGCAACTTTCGTGCCATGAACAATAAGACAGGATGGCACGGTGAGAGGATTTCGTATCATGGAAAATTACAGATAATGGTACGGCAACAGTATTCTGTGCCATGAATAATCAGAAAGGTTGATGTAGCGAGGTAACAGAGATTTTTATGCCATGGACAAAAAGAGAGGATGACACGGGGAGAAAGAGTTTCGTGCCGAGAAAAACAATTTTGCGTCTTGGGCGTTAAAAGTTTTTGACGGTCTGTTTCGTGGGGAAGGTGTTTTTTATCGTTCTTGGAGACGTTGGCAAGGATAAAGGCTATCTTAAGAAGCAAATTTAATTTTATCAAGTATCCAAGTAGACATGGCAATAAAGCTGACACATGATCACTTACAACCTGTTGGTCACATATCAATGGAAAAGACATTAGACCGAGTTAGTCATATATTTATGTTTAATGGAATGAGCTCAAAATCCGAGAGTGTTCCGAAAATTGCAATTATTGCTTGCTTAGAAATGAAATGCATCAGATTCTAGCTGTTTCTTCAGAGGTATTTGAAGCTAGCTCAATTTCTATTGCACAATCAAAGGTGCGAATAGAGCCAAGTCTAGTTAGTCCAGAAGTGTCCATAAAGGTAAGTTGAAAGCTGAAGTATGGATATTGAAGTTGAGAAAACAGTTTTAGGAGAAGTAGTAGAAAGAAACTTATAAGTCTTAAGGTTATTCTAGAGATTAGTAAAACTATATTGAGCTGCAAATGGTGATGGGAATAGAAGTCATAGTTAAAAGGACGATTCAGATAGGTTTATTGTTGATTAACTTTACCGGAGATTAGTTTCTCTAAACATGAATAACAGAAAGATAAATAAGATAAGCGAAACCTATATAGCAATTCCTCACAATCGGATTATTTATTTCTTCATGATGTATTATGAATAGTAAACGAATCAACTAACTTGTGGGAAAAATCGTGGGAAAAAAATTGGGTTATATTGGTGAAAATAAAAAAAAGTATATAAAAATTTTTCACTTTGGTTATTCAAATGAAGATTGTTATTTTTAAAAGATATTGTTTCAAAGTAATAATCAAAAATAAGTTCGTTTTAAAGTATATTTTGCTTATATTACTTCTTTTTGTTAGATTTTGAGTTATTCGAATTTTGTGCCAACTCGGAAAAATATTTCATAGCACAGATTTTGTGTATATTGTTGTTCAACTTTAGTGCCAATATTCAATTTTATCTTCTTTTTTAGTGTACTTTTATGAGGGGATAGGTTTTTTTATTAATTAAGTACAAATTATTCATTTTTGTTATTATTTAAGCTATTAAACTATTTAGTTGTAAGCTTTTATGATGTGTGTTCATTCGTTTTAACCTATTTCTATATTAGATTATGTAGTTGTAAATTCACTAAGTTTCTTTCAGTGACCAGGCCTCTATTTCCTTGAACACTAAGGTCAATATTATATACTTTGATGATATATATTAATTCCTTTTCTTTGTTAGAAACAGAGTTTTGGATTAAGTAATTTTCTGGGAATGCCCTGGTATCCATTTCCTAGTTTAAATTAGTATAAGAGACAAGTTAATATCACTTTTATCAGTTCTAATCTTTTTTGGCCAACTCACTTTCGTCAGTTTCTAATTCTTATAAATGCCATATATCAGGAGCAGCCAAGGCTATCAAATTGAAACTTTCATGGAATGATGAGGGGGATATTAGACTAAAACTAAAGACCATATATGCATCTTGGTTGTTAAAAAAGACGTATGTACAGTTCCCAGAAACGATAAAGGGCATTAAGTCAAAACTTTTAGGCTATGCTGAAGGTATTTGAAACTAAATAAAAATTCACTACGTTCATCCAGGTTGTCAAAAAGGCTTATGTAAAGTAAATCAGAAACATATAAGGGTACTAAGTTAAAAAATTCGGGAAAGATTATGGAGTATTAAACTAAATCTAAAGACGACATTTAGATCCAGGTAGTCATAAAGGTGCCATCAAACCATATCATAGGTGGCCAAGTGCATTAAGTTGAAATTTCTAGGGAATGTTGAGGGGGATATTGAGCTAAATCATAAAGACACTATGTGCACCCTAGGTTATTGAAACAATGTGTCAGTAACATCTCAGGAATAGCTAAGGTTAATAATTTGAAACTTTCAGGGAATGTTGAGGGGGGTTTTATATTAAATCATAAAGTCATTGTTTACATCCAGTTTGTCAAAATATTATATCTGCAACATTTTGGAAGAAACAGATTAGAATAGTAAGTTGAAACTGGATGAGAATTGTTGGAACTCGGAAACTATTCAACTAAAGCGAAAAATATGATATGGATCCAGGTTTTCAAAATAACATATCTGGAATATCTCAGGAACAGCTAATGGTGCGAAGTTAAGCCTTTCAGGTGATTTTTGTAGGGATAATGAGCTATATCAAAAGACGACATATGCATCAAGGTGGTGACAACATCTGCTTAAAGTATACCAGGGACGGCTAAGAGTATTAAAATGAAACTTTAAAGGAACGTTGAGGGGGTTGTTGAACTAACCCAAAAAACTCTATGTGCCTCCAGGTTGTCAAAATGGTTTGTCTGCAATATATTAGGAGCAGCTAAGGCTATCAAAATGAAACTTTCAGGCAATGATGAGGGGGTATTGAACTAAATTTCATGTAAATTATCTTTTTTGAAGTGTGTTTGTTTATTTTCCATGAAACAAATTTACATAAAACAAATTTTATTACGTTGAATTTTGATTAACATTTACAGATTGACTGAAGAATTTACTGAAAATTTCCGTGCAGCGCATAAAAATTGTTATTCTTTCAGTTTTTTTCAAGAAAACTGTTCGGAAAATGGGTTGCCTGCTACGACTAAAACACATTTTATGTTTTTTTTCTTCTTGTGGTTGTATACAGTGTTAACTTACTGTCATCACCTTTATTCACTGGAAACCTCCAAACACTGGACTCACAGTCAGTCTTATTTTAACACGACACGGCCTTTCTTCATTTTTATCTTTATTATTAATCCGATGTCTGGCCTCTGTCTACTTTCCTTCTTTGAAGCATTACAAGTTGATGATCTTATGGATGCTTTACTGTATTGTGAGCCAACTTGGTAATGTTATTTCTCTAAAGGCACTTCGACCGTAATCACGATTGAAAAGCAATCGTTTCCGTCATACTACACACAAGAATAAGCCTTTGACTCTTTCTTAGTAGGAAGTAATAAAGAACTAACAACGTTGTCATTGCTGTAACCCAAGACACCTTTTAAAGTATATTTGATACAGCCTCGAAGATCTATTAACTTTTTCTTGGTAGCTTTTATCACTTATTTGTCCTTTCAGCCTCTTATAATGGTACTAAGGCCATTGCAACTGACATCATCATACAGTTTTACTAAAACGTAATTTATGGTAGTAACTAACGATTATAACGTCATTCATTAACTTGTGGACGAGCAAGTTTTTGTCAAAAAATCACTACATTTTAAATATTATGTTTTGTTAATTAAAAATGGCACTAAATATTGCAACTTCCTTTAAAATGAGCTTTTAAACAGTTCTCTGTGATGTTCCAGTGCCCCACTAGTATCAAGGAAAAAAGAGAATACTTCAGTGCCACCCATGCAAAAAAAAAGTAATTTTTCTTGTTGTTTAAGCCAGGGGACTGCAAGCTTTCTGTATAAGATTTCGATATTTCCTTAAATTTTTCTTCAAAATAACATTTTACTATTCAGACTAATTTAGATAATGGCTACCTTCCCTGAATCAGCTAGACATGGCAATCTTTTCTCACTTCTCTTTTTTTTAAACTCATTTTATAATTTTTTGTTACTATCAGTACTATGCCCCTCCAGGGGGTCAAAGAGGCTTATATAAAGCATATCAGGAACGACTAAAGGTTTTAAGTCCAGACTATTGGGAAAGTTGAGGGAATGTTGAATTAAAACAAAAGACAATACTTCTATTCAAATGGTTACAAAGGCGCGACTGAATTATATCAGTAACAACTAAGTCTATTAAGTTGAAACTTCCAGGGAATATTGAGGAGGATATTGAACTAAATTATAAAAACGCTATGCGCATTCAGGTCGTCTAAACAATGTATCTGCGAAATCTCAGAAACAGCTAAGGGTAGTAAGTTGAAACTGTCAGAAAATGTCCAAGCAAAGCAAAAAAGATTGTCTGCATCCATGTTGTCAAAATGGTGTATCTTGAATATCTCAGGAACTAATATTATGACAGCACATACACCTTATTTGTCAAAATTGCCTATCTGCAATACCTCGGGAACGGCTAAGAATATCGGCTCAAAACTTTCAGAGAGTGTTGATGTCATGATTGGTTTAAATCAAAATACACATGGGTACTCAGGTTGTCGAAATAATGTTTATATAACATTTCTGGAATAGTTAAGGACTTTAGATTGAAACAATCAAAAAATGACCAGAGAACAAAATTAAAATACATTATGTATGTTCAGGTTCACGAATTGATGTTTTTGAAATTACTCGTGAATGAGGAAAGACATTCAGTCGAAACTCCAGAGCTGTTGAGGGGATGTAGAATTGAATCAAAACACACCTTTTGGATCTAGAATGTCAAAAAGTTACACAGCCAATATCTCAGGAATGGCTAAGTGTATTAAATTGGAACTTTCACGGAATGTTGACAGGGATAATTAACTAAATAAAAAGTTGCTATATGAAACCATCGGTTTCAAATGGTGCATTTGCAATATCTCTGGAACGGCTGTGGTCTATAACATTTGCAACGCTCCTTCCAGCTCCTTCTGCAGCAATAATTTTCATGGACTTCCACCAAAACGGCTGGTCAAAGGTTAAGACCGGAGTAAATCCGTACCTTTTCCCCTGATGAGTAGTGAGTGTAAGTGTAGAAAGGATAAAATTTCGTCATTTGAAACGAAATCAATCACAGGAAGATAGAAATGTTGGCTTTGCCGGAATGGTCTACGACCATGACTGGTTGCATGGATCCACTCTAACCTTGCCTAGGTTGCTTGAGATGTCACGACACAAGCCAAAGAACATCTAAGCTTGAATTCTTATCTTCCTCAAGTCCTGGATGAAGAAGATCATAATACATTGTCGGACAAGGAAAGAATCATTTGACTTTCTATGGACGATTCTGATTCCTTCTACTGTATTTATCTCCTCAGTGGTAACATCCCGCCTAGGGATACTTTTTAAGGTGACTAATAGCCCTTAGGTTACAGCAGCAATGACACACATGCAATGAAAGGTGTTTCTACCATCGAGAGTACATATGTTGAGGTCAACGTTGTCTGCCACGTGTTGGACCACACAGTCAAAAATAATTCATGCTGTTCAATTTCATAGTAAACGGTAGTATATTTCTCGAACCTTAGAACTTCAGAATAGGAGGAGCAAAACCCCACCGAATTCAAGGTATCAAATATCAAATAAGAATTTGGAGGAATATTTTTGATGCATTTGAAGAGCCACTCCAAGTAGCAAGGGAGAAATTACTACTCGCGGGTGCATAGCTTGTACAATTGCATGTCCACTTGCGATAATTTTCTCGACAGTGTCATTACCGAAAAACATTTCACTTATAAGCAAACATAGGCTAGAGAGTAGAAACGATAGTAAGTTCTCGTGTGAGGTCAGCGAATTTAGCAGTTTGAAGTTATCCTTGTTGGTTTCTAAATTCTTTATATAATTTCTTATGAACGTCGCACCAGCTTTTATAAGCTCTTTATTCTTGTCTTCTTCGTTTCCAGTTTTGTTAACCTTAGAGAAGTCGCGAAGAATTCTTGATGCATTAGTTTCCAAATAACATCATCAGCTGTTCCATTAACAGTAGCAATTATTATCTGATCACAATAACGTTCAAGAAGCTTTTTTTTATGTAGACCTTCGAGTAAGCCTTACAACCTTCTGATGTCATAAAATCAACAAGGTTGCCTAATGTCACTTGCTCCTTGTCATTTTCTTCGAAGTACATTACAATCTTTTGAAAGGCCTCGCTTGTATCAACGTTTTCAGGTCATCCAGATTTTCTTCTATTTTTTCATCTGGTTCATCTGTCTCACAAAACTGAACTGGGATCGGTCTGATGCTCCAAAACTTGTACTGCACCTTTTCATATCCGTTTTTATCAACAACTGCAAAGTCTAAAACTGCGGAGCAAAAAAAGTAGTGCTTCTTGAAGATGAACTCCAATGAGGTGGGGTGCAATGTGTAACGGTAGGAATGGATTTTTTTTAGAAACAAACTCCTTCTCTTCTTAACAAGTGATTCGATCGACTTTTTATTACAGTAATTTTTACGGCACATTTTATGAACTTTCTGATTTGAGTTTATAGTTCCAAAATTTTCCGATCAACTAACAATTGCATCGTTTATTGAACTGACTCCTATCTTCCTTAGAATTACATAGTTCACATCAGTAAAGGTTTCTTGGCAGATTCCACAGGTGGTCGGTGGGGCTGACACAGATGACGCTGGCATTAGTAGGACCTAAAAGTAAGAATCTCTATTAGAAATATTCACAATGAACATTCTGCATAGTCTATAAATACTATCAGAGCCATATCCAGGGGGAGGGCTCACCCCCTCCTAAATGTCAAGAAAACATTTTCTATCGGACAACGTCAAGATCCAAGGTCCCCTCCCACCTGGGAATAAATTCCTGGATACGGGTCTGAATTTTATAGTTGCGTAGTGAAGGAAGGGGTTGATATTAGGGTGTAGAGAGAGAGAGAGAGAGAGAGAGAGAGAGAGAGAGAGAGAGAGACAGAGAGAGAGAGAGAGAGAGAGAGAGAGAGAACACGAACACGAAGAAAAATAGAAGATGAAGAATATGAAGAGAATATGATATAATATTGAACATGCTGCTAAAGTCCACAGGCTATCTTTTTCCTCCTATTATATCTGGGTAGATGTTGCCTTGGCATAATTTGAAGTGGTCAAGTAGGTTTTTTTAACAATGAGTTTCTTTAGTTATTGAACATAGAAATTAATTCGTAAATTAAGATTGAAGTTTAAAATCATGGTTTAAGATTCATTGTCGTAAGCGAAGAAGTAAAATAATCACCTACTCTTGCCCATGTAGATTAGAATCGGACACTGTCCGGTTTAATCCCCCAAAAAATGTTTGGATCAACCTCCCATCAAGATCAGAAAGAGAAAGCCATCTGACCTAAGAGCATTAAAGAAAAAGTAGAGAGCGCAAATTTTTCTTGATTCTAAAATGACCAGAGAAATTAGGTAAACAAGAGAAAAACTTTCCAGTATTATACTTATAGCTTAAAACACCGATGTTCAAGTTGTCCGAAAAAAAAGACTTACCTAAAATAGTTTTGGCAGTTTAATGTTTGAAAGAATAAATCAACCAAACTAGGAGTTCGTCCTTGAGACATGAAGGCTAGATGGCACTCACACTAATTTTTGTCTGTTTCAACCAGGACCTCACCTAACATGCATTAGAAGCTGATTTCTTTAGAGAACTAAAAACACTAATCTCAACAGATGCTTTTGACAGCTTCACAAAACATTCTTGTCACAACGTACGTATAATTGTAAAGTCACAATTATCCCCCGCTTGCGTTTCAAATTGTAATGAAACAGTATTTATTGACCATAAACTGTATCCTTCCTTTTGATGGCTCATAGAAAAAGATACGCATAACTTCCTTTCATTATTTAAGGCAAAACCTACCTTGAAGGTATATAAAAAGTTAACTAGAAGCCAAAATTGATCAGTAAGCGTCCTGCTTACATGTGCTTTCAAACTTGAATGTTAGCAAAATGGGTCAGCTTGTTCTTAGGTATCAATACATCTATTGAATAATTTCTCACCAAAAGCGTTGAAGAACATTGCAGTGGCCGGCTAATTTTGAGATGTGTGCAAAACCATTTATTTGATTCGGTGTGCGTGGAGGGGGGGTGTAACTATGCAAGACACTTGGACATGACTTTTTTCTGGCATTTTGCAGTAGGAGGTGTAACTTCTCTCTTTGCGGGTCAGACTTTGTGTAGTATCCAACATACATTAATGGATGCTTTATCACATGAGTGTCTGTGGGCAAGGGGGGTCAGAAGTCTCAGGGATAGTCAAAACACAGAACTGAGTCCATATGCGTGATCTATGTACCTGATTCTCCTATTACCGACTTTCTAAAAGTGCAAGTTAATTAATTTTTCTTATTGTTATTTTTGAAGAAAAGACGAGAAAACGTCAATTTAGCCTCGACTAATTTTCGCCGATTTTCAATATTTTGTAGAGAATTTTTTCCCGTTCGAAGAATACCAAAATCAAAACTGTTGCGTTTCGTTTGAGGTAACTCCTGAAGTTAATTTAGATTGACTGTACTAAAAGCCTTGAAACTACGCCTAAAGCCCGAGAGTTTTGATTCTGCCTTGGCTCAATAAGTCTATGAAAATGCAAAACACCTCGTTTTGTTTGATCATTCCTCCACTTCTGCTCAGTTAAAGTCTTTTGTAAGTTTTGAGTGAGACAGTTAAAATCCTGAAGCACATCCACAGAAAAGATGCCCTTAATAGACACTCTTGCTTTTAATCGGCCCAACGGTGATGTGATATCATAGCAACTCTTAGCTGTTTTGTCTTGAAAAATTCAAGTGATTGTTCAGTTGGATTCTTTATTAATGCTTTTCTTGACGTAACTCCAAAACCCTGTAAACAATAAACCACTTTTTTTCTTCTTTTTTTTTTAGGATAACTGCATGATGTCATAACGTCATATAGACAATGATGCGTAATAAATACCAAAAGAAAAACGCTGTGCTTTCGAAAAGTTGCTTCTTACTCAAATTCAATCACTTTTGATTTTGACTCTTAAAAAGGGCACTAGAACTTTTAATGTACATGCAGATTAGTTCTCTCTCGATTTTCTAGGACAATCGATTCTATATCGACAATCTCTCTCGATCGACAATCAAGTTCATCCCTGCTGGGATGAACAATAAAAATAGGTAAGCAGGCAATCGTGATCTCTCCTCATAAAAAAATCCCTTTTTGTAGATAGGAGCCAGAACCCCCCCCCCCCCCCCTATCATAAGGGTTCTGTAATGTGCTGATTCAATTATATGATTTTTATCAGAATTACTTGTCTTTTGGAAGTGATTCTCCACTTCTTTGAAAACCAAGGTAAATGTTTGCAGACTCATAGCTTTTGATGGGTATATTCAAACTTAATAAATTTTATATATTCAGACTTAGTACAAAAAGCCGATTTTTAATACTAATTTCTAAAAATTGCTGATTTTAGTTTTCAGCTACTGTTTGCCCAGGTCACTCCTTGCTTGCACACTTTGATACCACGATCAACTTGACAACCAAAATTTAGAAAATTCAAGTACGTTCGACGATGCTGTTCTTATTTAAGTAATATAGACTAGCCTAATTGATTGTCATACATTAAGGGGTTGAGCCCTCATTGTTGGTTAGCTACAAGGTGACTTTTCAATAACAGGTCTAGGATATTTGAATGCGTCAGGCCTGGGTTTTTCTCCTTATGTCTGGGGCAAAAAATTTAACTTTATATTTCTGCTATACACAGTAAAAATTGTGTGATAAAAGTAATATTTTCGGGATCAGAAGAAAATTTGGATCCTATTGGTATGTGAATAAATTTGAACACTAAAGAGATAAACAACAAAAATATGTTCATGTAGGTAAGTCAATTGAATAATAATTTGAAGTGTATTAGCTTAAATAATTTTAATAATAACCATGTTAATAGACGGCTTAGATGTCCAGCCATTGAATTTCATATACATCTTTTTTCAACTCCTGTTTGATAAAAAGGTGTTAGGATTGTAATGTGACATAAATTTGGTCATTCAACCCCTATTTTGTACCCAGGTTTCTGCCAACTAATTGCAGTAATTTTCTTCTGTTACTGCAATTTAGGAAGTAATACTTTAAAAAGAGCTGCATAATGATATTATTTTTTATTTATTTTATTTTTTTCAGCCACGTTCCTTATTCTCAGACTTGGCACCCACTAAGTGTCAGGAGGACATAAGTGCACATTAAGTTGTTTTTCTTTAAGAATTAAATTCCCAGATTTTCCTAATTTGTTATCCCGACCACAGTTAATAATTTTGATCTGTTTAAAGCTGTTTTCTCTATCTGCATTCGGAGATTAGCTTAGCCCGAGTGAAATAAACCACTATACAGGTGTATTTTAATTAAATATTTAATATGTAGAGTTGACTAGGCTGGGTACATAATATAATGCGTTCTGGGAGGCCTGCTTTTCATATTTTTCTGCTGTAGTTTCAATAATTTTGGTACTAAAGTATTACATTTTTCATCAAATCTTGGTATATTTCATTATGATCAACCTAGCTTCACTTCTTGAGTGTGGTCGGGATAACACGTAAATACACTAATTATTTCAACCAAGCTCATTACATACGAACAAATTTTCTTGTTCACAAAGGAGTCTATTAGGCCTGGAACACAATTCCCTTAATAAAAGGCAGCCTTTAAGGCCGAATTAAAAGTTTCTGCCTATAGTAGGCCTAGTAGGCTACGGGCTTTTTCATAAAAGTTGGCTTATTGCTTAAGGTTTGCTTTGACTTTCTACGACTGTGTCATATATTTAAATAAGTGTTGGCTTTCCCTACCTCTTACCTCATGTTTAATTCTCTATTTAAATTATGCGGAAATAGCTCTCTTTTCAAAACTTGACCTAACTAATCTATTCAACTTGATTAAACATATTTATGATGTAAGATGATATAATCTCATCTGTTGTGAAACTTATCCGGATGTTGTGTCTGGGAATGCTCCAGTGTATATTTGTAATTTGCCACTCTCAAACAAAGCATTTAACAAGAAGAATTTTAAGATGCTAATATTTGGAACAATACTGTTATTAGTTCAAAATGTTATACTTGTGCTTTCTTCTGACAATATGTGTACTTTTGATATAGATAAATACAGGTAAAATGTTTCAGATTACAAGTAGACTAGTTCCTAATAATTTGAAATAAATTTTTAAAAAGGGCATTCTGAGAATTCCTTCAAAGAAATGTAAAGAGCCATATGAAACAATTCATGATAATGAGCCGTAAGTACGTAGTGACTCGGCCCAATATTAACCAAAATTTTAAAAGAAACACAATGTTTGATAAAAATATATACATCATAAGAATTTGGTTTTCCATGCTGATTCCAAAATTATAAATTCCATTAAGCTGAATGTTACCCATCAAAAGCTAAGAACTTTAGAAAATTTGCCTGATTTTCGAAGAAGGGAAAACGCCCCCAAGAATTCGAACTATTTCAAGGAAAATTACACTATCAGCTTCTGCATATGAACCCTACAATGGGGGCTTCTAGTTCCTATTTTAAAAACGCGGAATTTGTATTTTTGTCCGAAGAAAAGTCACGGATGCGTGTTTCTAATTATTTTTCCCTTTTTAAGTAAACAAAAACATTAGAGGGGAACTAGCTTCCCTTCCACGTCCCTTATTTCTCTAAAGACATCTGATCAAAATTTTGAGACAACCATTTGATTCAACGATAGTTGAAAGATCCGATAACTAGCTTGTCGGGATGACATGGCCCACACAGCTCGTGAGGAAATGTCTGGAAGTTATGCAGTTTCCCTTTGTTAAAGTTTAGGGCAATTGTTTTAGTTTCATTACAAGCTGTCTAAAGTGGAAACTATGTTACGTAGCAGCATAGTTTCCGTACTATAGCACTTAGAGGTGCTAATTCTAGGAGAGCATCCATTTATGGTTGACCCTCCTCCTCCATGGGGCAAACTAAAAATGCAAGTGGACAGGGTTTCGGAGCCCAGGGAAAAGTTGGGCTTGTACGATATGAATGAAATTATATTTTAAATACTAATTCCAGTCATCGCTGGTAATTTCTGTATTGTAGAAAGTCGAAAGATAATTAAAAAACTTAAGCATCAATTAATGCTAATATCCACTTTCACTTTCGAGTTTAAACTAGCCAGTCAACCGGTGAATCAGAACAATTAGTTAATTATTACGTTTATGTTCCGTTGATTTGAAGAAATGCCTTCTGACGGAATGGAGATATACAGTTTCTCTGGATCTTCAG
The DNA here is from genome assembly GCF_032884065.1 of Artemia franciscana. Taxonomy (NCBI): domain Eukaryota; kingdom Metazoa; phylum Arthropoda; class Branchiopoda; order Anostraca; family Artemiidae; genus Artemia; species Artemia franciscana. Next base: position 31,893,972 of record NC_088864.1, on the reverse strand, counting down.
ACATGTTGAAAAAAGTTCAGAATAAAGAAACCGACTAAATTTAAACCTACAATCCTGCTGTCAAATTTACCCTCTTTCTTTTGATATTCCAATTCAACTAATTGAAATGAACACGTTCAAATAAAAGCGTTTATCACTAGAGACAAAGATCGAAAAGATGACTAGATCAAATAGATAGTGATAACGAACTGTAAGTAAGGAGCGGCAAATATTCACCTAAAATAAACACGGAATTTTCATGACAATTGGCACATTAACAGAAATGGCTTTTTATGCTGATTATAAACATATAAAATTCATTGAGTTTATTTGTACCAACAAAAACCTAGGAATCTGAGAAAATTGGCGCGATTTGTGATAAAAAAGGAGGGAAATCCACTAAAATGATGGCGATCCTAGTGGAGTAATGAAGAAATGAAGGACTTTTGTAATCTATCAATATTCCAATATACAAGCAGAATATGTGGCTTAGGATATCCTATAATATATTTTTTTACATTTTAATTTTTCTTAATTCCTTTTTCGTATGTCTGGGATTTGGGGAGGAATGAGCGAGAAGTTGGGGATGGGGCAGCCCTTTTATGCATGGAATAACTTCAATTCGTTTTTAGTTTTAAAACTCCTTCATAATTTTGGTTGATAAATCTTTTTTATTTGTTCAGTTACATTTCATGAAACGCTATAGCCTTATGGATACTGTACTTTTGCTAACGCATGAAAAACAGTCAAATTTCAATGCTCTCTGTCTCTGCTTTTTATTGGTAACAAAGCCTAGAGAGGCAATAAGCATATAAATTAAAAGTATATAAAAAGGAAAAAATAAGGTAAGAAGTCCTAGCATTCATTTCTACTGAGATATGCCATTGTGTTGGACAGATATTATTGAACAATACCAATATTCTTAGACTTATTTATCAAACACTGATATATTTAACGTCTTCGGGCTCTGTAATTCAAAAGTAAAGCATTTTCAAAGTAGTTTGTTCAAAGTATATCTTTGAATTTAAAACTGGGAAAATCAAATGAGAATTTTGAGGGGTGGGTCTTATTAAGAAAAACTTGAATGTTACTGAGTGACACTGATATTTCTAATTTAATTTTGAATACTAAAAACTTCTATATATGACGTGTTTATACTTCATAACTACAAAAAATCAAAGCTTTTTCAAAGGGAAGAACTAGATCAATACAATCAGTCCAGGTAAAAAATAAATAAAATAATGGGGGATATACAAAATGAAATATTACTTGTTATAGCGGTCTCAGATGTTATTAGATAGTCTCAGACTGATTGTTTCGCCTATAAAGAATATTATCTCGAGGTAAGAACTGAATGACCTTATCAAAGTCAAAATCCCAAACCCAATCATTATCACTATCATTTTCAGTTTTGATACGTTTTGACTCTCGCTGTCCAGGTTGATTTTCATCTAACTGCGCGGTTTTGCGTTCTTTAGCCACAAGCCTTTTGGCATTAACTCTTTGAACAGCTTCCTCGGCTGTTTCTTCTGCCATTGTAGGATTTATACTAAAATTTCTCTTTGAATTAACTATTTGAGCAGCTTCCTCGGCTGTTTCTTCTGTCATTTTAATATCTATACTAAAAATTTCTCTTTGAAACGCCTTCTTATATACTAATAATGACGTCATATACAAAGCCTTTGACGTCATATACAAAGCCTTTGACGTCATATACAAACGTACAAAATACATAAAGGACGTCATAATGCTCAATCCTTATAATGACGTCAGTGGACAAACATGATGTCAGTCGACAAACAACTTATTTGTAATGAACTGTGGCAACTGTTAATACATATTGTATTATTCAATACTTGATTAACATAGAGTTATAGAGAAAACGAAAAAGAACTGAAACCTGTTTTTTTAAATGATTGCCATTGAGCTTGGTTTTTTCTTTTTTATTCTTTTTCTTTTTTAGTATTTCTCTTCTTTTAGGTTTTTTCTTTTTTCCGTTTTTCCCAGTTTTTCTTTTTTTTCTTTTTTTTTTATTCCTTTTCTTTTTTAGTATTCTCTTTTTTTAGGCTTTTTTCTTATTTTCTTTATTTAGTTTTTTCTTTTTTTCTTTAGTTTTACCTTTTTTCTTTTTAGTTTTTTCTTTTTTTTTTAAATTTTTTCTTTTTTTTCTTTTTTTTTAATTTTTTCTTTTTTCTTATTTCTTCTTTTCATTTTTTCTTTTTTTCTTATTTCTTCTTTTTATTTTTTTCTTTTTTATTTTTTTGCTTTTAGTTTTTAGTTCCTTTTTTTCACACATCTATAAGATAAGTATTTATTGTCATTTTTTTTAGTTTTTTCTTTTTTAGTTTTTTCTTGTCTTTAGTTTTTTTTATTCTTAGTTTCCTTTTTTAGTTTCTCCTTTTTTATTTTTTAGTTTTTTTCTTTCTTTATGTTTTTTTAGTTTTTTTTAGCTTTTTAGTTTTTTTTAGTTTTTTCTTTTATCTTTTTAGTTTTTTTTACTTTTTTAGTTTTGTTTTAGTTTTTTTCATTTTTTTAAGTTTTTTACTTTTTTATAGAAGATAGATTTTTTTTAGTTTTTTTTCCCTTTTTTGAATTTTCTTAATTTTTTTTTTTTTTTTTTTTTTTTTTAATTTTTAAGTTTTTTTTTCAGTTTTTTCCTTTTTTAGAAGATAGTGTAACAGACGGACATATAGTTTTTTTCCTTTTTTATTTTTTTACTTTTTTAGTTTTTGCTTTTTTTCAGTTTTTCATTTTTTATAGTTTTTCCTTTTGTTAGTTTTTTCTTTTTTTTACGAAGTTCCACATTTTTGTAGATAGGAGCTTGAAACTTTTGTAGTAGAGTTATCTGATACGCTGAATGCGATAGTGTGGTTTTCGTTAAGATTCTATGACTTTTAGGGGGTGTTTCCCCCTATTTCCAAAATAATTTAAATTTTCTCAGGCTCGTAACTTTTGATAAAAAAGGCTAAACTTGATGAAACTTATCAGCATTAAATATATTTTTTTTATGTAAATATTGGTATTGAAATTCCGTGTTTCAGAGTTTTGGTTACTAATGAGCCGGGTCGCTCCTTACAACAGTTGGTTACCATGAACTGTTTGACTAAGATGGATGCATAGTTATTTTTATAACTGATCAATGCTCTTTGAAGACCTTATAAGTAAGTAAACTTGATAAGTAAAAGACTTGATAAGTAAGACTAAATTTGATGGAACGTATATATTTAAATTCAGCATAAAAATACGATTCTTTTGATGTATCTTTTAGTATTAAAATTCCGTTTTTTAGTTTTGTTTACTATTGAGCCGGATCGCTCCTTACTACAGTTCGTTACCACGAACTGTTTGATTTTAGTTGAATTTATCATTCGGTTTTTCGCATTTGGGATTGCAGTAGAGAAATGGTATCAGATGTGCCTCTTAAACTTTAAAAGTTCTCTCATTACTAAAGAAATTAGATTTTAACTCATTACTAAAGAAATTAGATTGACTTCAAGTCAACTTTTGAACTAAGACAGATAGATTTTTTTTTTCGACGGCAGTCGATAGCTCCTGATGAGCTGATCAAAGTACATGTCATCCCTTTTTGATAGAAAAATTCCTTCATGAAATGTGCCAGTTCGAAAAATCAAAGGGGTTGACAACTTCAGTTGTAAGGTAGGCCTACGCACTGAAACCAAAAATAGGCCGATACCAATTGCGAGACATATAGAGGAGTTTCAAGCAATAATCGGGTGTTAGCTCGTAATCATCTTCGAAAATGAGGGGTTCGCAACTTTTGCCAGTTGCTGTACCTATTATTTGTTTCCGGTGTATTTGGTGGTAAGACCAATTTGGTTCCAGTGATAAGACATGTAGGGGACTCGTTTATTTTAAGATACTTACAGATTAACGACTTAAACGTTTAATCGAAGCAAGGAAATAAAACCGTAGTGTTGCTCTCGCAACATTTTGCTCTGCGAAGCCGAACAAACGTTGCCGCAACACCTCACGTTTCCCATACAACGTAGATCTATCCTAATTTTGGTTCACAGGCTTATCTTTGAATTGTTCCAAACTTTTTAAACTGCATACAAAACACCTTGAGCCTTGTCTTTTCTGATTTTAATCATCACTGCAACCATCGTTTTTACCAATACTACTATCTAGATAAGTGAAGCTGTCAACATGATCGATTTTTAGAATTCCCAATATCACCTCTTTACCTTCAGTTATTCCTAGTTTTGGCGAATTATTCTTCTTTTACACTTCTTTGCGCTTCTCAAGTATTAATCCAAGAGTAAAAATATGGTTGACATATTCTCTCCTCTTCCTTCAACTTCACTGCTCCCCTCTTAAAACTTTATCTGCAGCATCTCTGTCTAAAAGTATCAATCTTACTAAGTAATTTGCTTTACAGAAACAAGGCTATTGCCTCCATAATTATAACACTCGCTCTTATCATTTTTCTTATAGAGGGGCAAGTTTTCATACTCAGTAGATACTCAAAATTTGTATTCATAATTTCCGTAACTTATCTCTAAATTCATCACCGCTATATTTAAGGCACTCATTTCCCACAGTATCAGCACCTGGTGCCTTACTATTTTTTAATCCTTTTAGTACTGTTACTAATTCTTCTTCACAAAATAAATCTTCCTTCAAATCAAAAGTGTCACAAACTTTTTCATTCTTTATTATTTCTTTTCCTGTAACTCTGTCATGGTTAAGCACATTCTCAAAATACTCTACCCTTATCTTTAACTCTTTCCTTATCACTATTTGTGGCCCCATTCCCATCTTTAACTGGGACAAGTCCAGATTAACTATTCACTCTCAATTTATCAACATACCAGTATAATGTTTTACTATTATGCCGTTTGACCGCATCTTCCAGGTATATAGTAATTTATTCATAGCCTTCACTTCGCCCTTCAATAATTCATATTTTAATGCTTTCTCCACTTTCTTTACATTCCTGTTATCTTTTTATGATCTGCCACTCGAGTAATTCTTGTACAAGCCTCTCTATTGAACATAAAGGATTTTCACTAGTATTCCTAGATGTGTTTCTAACTTTCTTCTCTAACACACTAACAGTGACTTCACAAACTATTTTCCCATGATTATTCCATCTATCTTCTACATTGGCAGATTTTAAACTGTACCGTTTAGTTGTCAACTGTTCCGGGAAAGTGTCTCTGATATTGTAATCCTGGAGTCTATGTACCTCATAGATTCCTGGAAGGTAGTTACCCTTCTAAACTTCAGCTGTAGACTCACGCAGAAATGAATAGTAATTGGGTATATCTATATGTATTTATTATTCCTCGTTATCTGTGATAATTATTTTCCTGAAAATTGGCATGCTGACATTTCTGTCCTCAAAAATGATCAAGATAGGTTATGATTTTAAAAAATAGATCTTTTTTCCCCAGGGTGGTCGTATTGAGCCAATAATGGCGCCATGACCTCGTGCAGAATTTCACATTAATTTGCAGTAGAAAGACAGGTGACAGTGAGAATTAGACGCGTTAAGGGTCTAGAGAACTCTTGGTCAAGCCAATTCCCATGATACGTTAATAGATATTGAAAATCATTGCAGGATAACAGTGCTACGACGTCTCCGGTAACCAACTTGGGCCATGTCGGCTGGTGCCTCGTCTGTCAAGTGTGCAAGTTGCCCGACCAATTAAGCATCTAAATATTGGCAGATGTAATGTTTGGAGCTGCAAACTAGAATCAACGCACCTAGTCCTTGCACGAAAGCTCCTTAAATATAGAGTCAATATTTGCCGCGTGTTTGAAACGCGAATGAATGAAGTTTTGTCCCAAAGGGTCACCATGAACGATACTTGTTCATTTTAGTTTTACAACTTGGGCCCTACTGATTGCTCAGGCCAACATGGAGTTGGATTCTTTGTAGATGCTCCTATTGCAAACTGTGTGGTGACCTAGGAACCAGTTTTTTCTCGTATCTCGGCAATCAAACTCAGAGGTCATACAAGCCAAATAGCCATCATCACTGTGTATGCTCCAATAAGAGATAGCAGCAGTTCACTCAAAGATACCTTCTACTACAACCTCCAAAAGACTATCGATAGGACACCGATATTAGACATGGTTTTCATCAAAAGAGATTGAGACACTTGACTTGGCATATCAGACCCTGATGCAGCGACAGCAGTTGGGCCCCATACTGTTGGCGATAGATGCATTAATGGAGAAAGGCTTCCTAAGCTAGCCAGGTACAACAATTTCTGTGCTAATAACACCCTTTTTGAACACAAGGAACTGCATATCGTTACATGGTGCTGGAACAACGGTAAAACAAAAACTCAGATAGATCACATCCTAGTGAGCAGGTGACGAGGAAGCTCCTGCTAAGATCCCAGAGTATATAGAGGAGCTAATATAGGGTCTTCAAACGAGTCTAATCACAATCTACTTGTATGTAGAGTCAGTCATCGTCTAAGCAGACTAATTGAAAAGAAGTATCCCCTCGTTGAATGTGCAAAATAACCCTTTAAAGCAGCCAATATAGGAATTAAACTGTCAGTAAAACAGGACAAAGGACGGTACTGGTCAAATATTGCGAATGAACTGGAGCATACGTCTAAAAATCATAATAGCGAAAAATATTTAAATTGCTAAAAGAAGCTACGAGAAAACCCGTTCATTAGCTTATACACTGAAAGATAAGTGCGGGGAAATCATTCAATGCGAAGAACAATCGGAAAACTTCCAAGAACACTTCTGAGCTACTGAGCCCGTCAAGATCTCATGTGATCTGCCCCCTTTCTTGGGTACTCCTAGGGTACCTTGTGATATAAATCTGAACTATCCGAGTATCATGGAAGTACTTCAAGCGCTTAAGTGCATACTGAGTAATAAGACACCAGGAGAGGACGGAATCCTTACGGAAATATGCAAGGCTTCGCCAACTCTATTGTGCAGCCTAACCGACCTCTTTGTTCTAGCTTGAACGACAAAGGCTTTCCTAAAAGACTGGATAGTATCAGTTCTCATTCCTTTCTCCAAAAAGGGGACAAGACTTTCTACAGAAACTATTGAGACATTTCCTTATTTGATCATTCAGTAAAATTTTTTGTGTTGCTCTCTTGAGTAGATTTAAAGATGTACGTGACAACCTAATCCGTTCTGAATGGGCAGGATTCAGACCAAGGAGGGGCTTCAAGGAGCTGATACTGATCATCCTGGTCATCCAACAACAGTACAACAGGTACCAAATATCATTTATCATCGCTTTAATTGACTTTACTGTTGATTTCAACTCCCTTGTCAGAGAAGAACTATGGAGAATTATGGTTGAAGATAGAGAGCCACAGGACCTCATTGACATACTCCAAAGCCGATGCATGGATACCAAGACCTGTGGCTAAATCTCAGGTAACGATACTCTATAGTGTCTATTGCCCTTATTATTCAACTATATGATAGACTGGATAACAAATATTGCCTTGAGATATCACAGGGGAATTTTTTTTGGTCAAATGGATAGTTTTCTTCAATCCCTGATGGTCTTGAGTTTTTCAGATGATTTTGCTTGCCACATCCCACGGCTTATGATACATGGTTGATCATGTTTTCAACTCTTTGAAGTGTAATGGGCTTAACAAAAGCAGTTTCAAGACGAAAGTGACGGCCGTCAACTTTCTGTTCCATATCAAATCATCTTGGATGGCAAACCAATTGAAAACGTCAAGGATTTCAAGTATCTTGGGTCTATTTTAACACCTGATGGTGGAGCCGGTAAAGACACTTCAGACCAGATATCAAGGATTTGGTGAGTCTTCGCCAGTCTGAAAAAAACTTAATGGGTCAGACATGAAATCTCAACAAATACGAAAATCAGAGCCTGTATACAATGCGCGCAAGTTGTACTGTACACGTGCGAGACACGGCCACTGAAGGCTGAAGAGGCTAGGGCTCTGAAAGCGTTCGATCATCGCTGTCTTCGCTACATACTCCGAATCAACAGATGGTCCATAGCTTCCAGTAGCGAAGTAAGAAGCCACTTTGGTAAGACTGAAGAGCTATCCTTTATCATCAAAAGACATCGCCTTGAACTCTCCAGCCCCACCTTGTGTCACCCAAAAGGTTCGATATGTTGAGACATTCTTATCTACGAGCCAGTACCAATTCGGAAGTGACATTGGGGGGGGGGAAAGAAAAATCTTTGACAAAAATTCAAAGAGGACACTGAACCATGGAGAGGCCTCCAGAAGCTTTGTTAGAGAGGGGAAAGAGACTGGATGAAGATCCCTGGGGAGCTGTAGCCGACAGAACGAAGTGGCTCCTGGAAGTTATTCCGAAGTCCATCGGTGCCTGCCATGAAATTTCTTCGTCTGGTTCCCCTAAAAAGAAAAGGAAGAAGAGAATTATGTATAAAGAAGCCTCTTGCGTGGTGAGTGGCAGGGTTTGAGCGAGGTTGGGGCTCCTTGTAATCCTATTTATATTTGCAAATCAAAGCATAGAAGTTATAATTCTTGCATAGTTGGATCTCGTCTCTCACTTTTTAAAAATTCGTAGCTTATTGCTTCCGAAATTTAAGATGCATAATGAAAATGTCTCACTTAGACTATATATTACAAATCATGAAAACTTAACTCTATACAGAAATCAAATCCTTTTGAAGAATAGTATGAAAGTAAAAAATATAGTTTTCATTCGCCACTCTATTACTGTTTTAAAGGTTTTGATAAAGTAATATAGAAATAAATGTATAGGATAAAAGCAAGGGGAAAATTTAAGTTCTAAAGCGACTATTTGAGGTCTAAAGTCTCCGATAACGATTTTAATCCTTTTTTTTTCTTACTTCGAAAATATCTAAGATGAGTTGATTATGATAGTTGATTACTGAGTTAGTTGTGTTACTTTTGCTAGAGAGGAATAAAAAAAAACTAAATATATTTTCTTGCCCTTGTCATTATCTTTGTTGAAACGAATGAATCATTCGTTTTTTTTATGACTCATCAAAATCTAATCATTCTCAATATTCAAACAGGTGTTTGAATGCATGAGTCATTTCTTCACCGCCACACCCTTGAAGCCCTACTTTAAGGGGTATTGCCGAAAATTACAAGTTTGCTTTTTGTTTTCTAGGGATGTAGCTAAAAAAATAATAAGCAGCTGCACAGGAAGTGGTTTCTACAAGGGGAGAACTTGGCGAACACTCTCTCATTTTGTTGACAATTTTGGATCAAGAATAACAGGATCTAAGAACCTAGAACATTCAATACATTTTCTTGAAAAGAAGTTTAAGCGTCTGGGCTTAGAAAATGTATCCAAAGATCCTGTTGCGGTCCCTCACTGGGTTAGGTGAGTTACTCTTTAATAAATCTCTCATGTGTGTGTTTGAAAAAGGAAATAAGCTCACAAACAAAAGAAAAAGAAAAAAATTCACTGCTAAAAAAACATTATTTCAAGCAATTAGCTTATAAAATAACCAGTTAGAAATTAACACAAAGGTGATATTTTAATTTTTTGCTTAGATAGGATATAAAGCAAAGGCTTTTCCCTGAGAGAGGGAGCTGCAGAAATGAAACTTTCAATTTCAAGATACAAATCCAGTTTCTTCGGTATATTTACGCTGTAGTATTTTATTATGTTTTCCTCTGGCCTCGATTTTGATAAAAAAAATAAAATAAAAGATTCGAAACCCCAGCTGAAAAAAGTTTGGAAGAATAGGAAGTCTGCGAATAGAATAGGAACAAAGTTTGAAATATGCGAACCAAGATTAGAATATTGGAAGCTACAGTAATATCAGTGGTCAAATATGGTTCTGAAGTATGGGGATCCAGAAATCGATGGAAGATTTACTAGATGTTTTCCAGAGAACTTTTCTACGGATATTTTTGGGTACCCAACCGACTGACCGTATTTCAAACAGAAGGTTGTGCGAAAAGTGTGGCTCAATCCCACTTTCTTTGGCTATAATGAGAGAAAAGTTGAGATGAACAGGGCAAGATCTGCGAATGAAGGATGACAGATTGCCGAAAATTGTTCTTTTCGGCCGACTGTCTAAGGTTAAATAGAAAGCAGGTCGTTTTCAGTTAGGGTGGGAGGATGTCGTAAGTAAAGAGTTAAGGGAAAATGAAACTAGAGTTTAGGAAAGAGGGAGGCTTTACCGCCTCCTTTAGGAATAGATTGGGATGGAGGAGCGTGCCTAGCTGTATTTTCATTAGGCGGCTTGATGCTGCGTTGAATCGTTATTAGTAGTAGCGGTCGATCGCAAATAATTAGCTCTTTTGCATTTTTCGGGGAAACACTGATGAGCTAACGACCAGACGCAGCTTGAAAACACCGTATGCATTACGTATCATATTAATTACCTATCAACAAAAAAAAGTGAAAATGATGGTCTACAAAACGAAAGAAAAATAAGAAAAAGATTACAATAATTACTATACCCAAGAATAAATAGGATTTAATTCAAAACAATTCAAAAAGAACATCCATTCAGGGGTGGTCTATCTTTATCAAACAATTCGTGGTAACGAATAGTAAACGAAACTCTAAAAAACGGAAAAAAAAACTAAAAAAACTAAAAATTTTGATGCTAAAAGATACATCAACAGAATGGGATTTTCATGCTGATTTTAAATATATAAGTCTCATTAAATTTAGTCTTTGTCATGAAAAGTTACGAGCCTGAGAAAATGTGCCTTACTTTGGAAAATAGGGGGAAACACCCCCTAAAAGTCATAGAATCTCAACGAAAATCACACCATAGCATTCAGCGTATCACAAAACCCTATCTACAAAAATGTGGAATTTCGTATTTTTTGCCAGAGGACAGATCACGGGTGCGTGTTATTTTTTTTTCCAGGGGTCATCGTATCGACCAAGTGGTCCTAGAATGTCGCGATAGGGCTCATTCTAACGGAAATGAAGAGTTCTAGTGCCCTTTTAAAGTGACCAAAAAATTGGAGGGCACCTAGACCACCTCCCACGCTCATTTTTCCCAAAGTCAACGGATCAAAATTTTGAGATAGCCATTTTGTTCTGCATAGTCGAAAACCATAATAACTATGTCTTTGGGGATGACTTACCCCCCACAGTCCCTGGGGGAGAGGCTGCAAGTTACAAACTTTGACCAGTCTTTACATACAATAATGGTTATTGGGAAGCGTACAGACGTTTTCAGGCGGATTGTTTTGGTTTGGGGGTGGGGTTGAGGGGAGAGAGCTATGTGGGAGGATCTTTCCTTGGAGAAATATGTCATGGGGGAAGAAAAATTCAATGAAAAGGGTGGGGGATTTTCTAGCATTACTATAGAAAAAAACAATGAAAAAATAAACATGAAAAGGTTTTTTTTTAATTGAAAGTAAGGAGTAGCATTAAAACTTAAAACGGACAGAGATTACTACGCATATGAGGGGTTCTATAGATACTTTAACATAAAGAGCGAGGTATTTAGGAGAAGATAAATACCTTGCTCTTTATGCTAAAGTATTTTTAGTAATTTAAACTATTTATTCTACGGCCTTTCTGATTCAGGGGTTATTCTTAAAGAATTGGGACAAAATTTAAGATTTAGTGTAAAGAGCGAGGTATTAAGGAGGGTACAAACCCCCTCATATACATAATAAAAATATAAGAATATAACAGTTTGTTACGTAAGTTAACTCTTAAATTACGTATAATTTTTACTAATAAAAACGTTCGTTAAAAATTAAAAGTTCTTGTTGCCTTTTTAAGTAACCAAAAAATCGGAGCGCAACTAGGCCTCCTTTCCCACCCGTTATTTTTCAAAATCGTCTGATCAAAACTAAGAGAAAGCCATTTAGCCAAAAAAAGAATTAATATGCGAATTTCATTTTAATAATTTATGTGCGGAGAGCCAAACTCAAACATGCAAAACGTTCAGAAATTAAATAAAAAACTAGTTTTTTGAACTGAAAGTAAGGAGCGACATTAAAACTTAAAACGAACAATAAATTACTCCGTATATGAAATGTATTGTCCCCTCCGCAATCCCTCGCTCTTTATGCTAAAGTTTGATTCTTTGCCACAGTTCTACTTTTTAAAACAATTAAAAACTTTAGCGTAAAGAGCGAGGGATTGCGGAGGGGACAACCCATTTCATATACGGAGTAATTTATGTTCGTTTTAAGTTTTAATGTCACTCCTTACTTTCAGTTAAAAAAAAACTATTTTTTTATTTGATACTACTCAGGAAAGAGGCCAGGTCATCAACACTTAGAATAGGGTCGACAATCAAGTGTATTTTCGTAAGAAAAAGATCTTGCGACCAAGTGGAGTATTGAAGAGGGAACTTTGAAAATCAGTTTCCTAATCTCTTTCTTATCCGTCACTGTCGCATGATCCCCAGATGGTGCTAGGAGCAACACATGAGGTGAAACCACGGCATTATAAAGCTTAGCCAAGAGAATTTTTTTTACCAGTGACAAAAGAAGCGAAGCGTATGCTCCGTGTAAGTTCTTCTCTGTGTGGGCTATAATCACCTAGCCAGTTGCAGATGCAGAAGAACGAATTAAAAGGCCTAGATAAATCTGTTCACTGACAGGTTTTATAGCCTACTGCAAATATGTGTCACATCAGGTGCAAGACTTGGTGGACGATTAAAAAGCAAAACTGGTGACTTCATATCATTCAAAGACAAGTCTCTTCGCTTATAATTATCATAATAGGCAGCACAATAACCCTGCCTAAGTAAAAAGTGATGTGGGCACAATGTGTTTTTTCATGAAGCGCTTCGTATAGAAGGAACTGTCGTCAAAACTTTGAAAAGAGCTTATTTGATTAGAAATTAAAAGTTCTGGTGCTCTTTATAAGAGTCAACAGTGATTAAAGGGCAACACCCCCCCCCCAACGCCCATCATTTCCCCAAACACATCCAATCAAAATTTTAAGATTTTTTTTCAGCACACTTGAAAGGTCAAGTAATTAAGTTCTGGGGGATGCCATCCCTTCCATAAACTTTAGGGCAAGGCCTATAAGCTGTGCTAGTTAACCATTTTTAAGAAATAAGATTTTTATGGAACGGGTTGGCGTATAAACTTTGTAGGGGCTCATATGATTGAAATTCGGAAGCTCTAGTGCACTTTTTGAAAATCAAAAGTAATTGGAGGGCGACCAGAGCTTGAGGGCAAGGTTTCTAAGTCATGCTTTGGGGGTATATAAGGTTTCTATGGAAGTAGTGGTCATGTAAACTTTGGAAGAGACTCATTTGATTAGAAATTTAAAGCTCTACTTCCCTTTTCGAGTGTCAAAAGTGATCAGAGGGTAACTAGCCTACTTAACCCCCTGTGTACTCTTTTACTCAAACGCATCCGTTCAATATTTTGTGATAGCCATTTTGTTTAAAATAGTCTAAATACCATAAAATCATGTCTCAATGGTTGACACAATCCCCTAGAGCCTGGGGGCAGAGGTTATAAGTTGTGCCCTTGGGCGTTTATACTGTGGTTTTCATTGGTTTTGAAAGTTCTTGTGCCCTTTTTAAGAGCCAAAAGTAATTGGAAGGCAACTAGCCCTTCTCCGACGTCCATCATTTCCCAAAGCATATCCAATCGAAATTTTATGACCGCTATTTTGCTCCGCATATTTGAAAGGTCTAGTAGTTATTTTTCTGGGGATGTCAAGCTCCCACAGCCCTCCCCCAGAGAATGTTGAGGAGAGCTTTGAACTGAAGCAAAACTTTTTATGTGCATACGGGCTGTCAAAAGAGCATAACTTAGGAATGACTGAGTAAATTAATTTGGAACTTTCAGGAAATGATAAGGGATGTGATCCGTTAACCATAAAGGTACTATTGGCACGCTACTACTATTGCTACTACAACTTCCATTACTATTACTGCTACCGCTACTACTACCACTGCTACCACCAAAACTATTGCTTCTGTAGCGAATACCACAAAGGCTGAGGATATTGAAATGAACATTTGAGGATGTGTTGAGGTGAAATTTTAACTATGTGCATGGATACTGTCGGAAGTGTTTATCGGTAACATTTTTGTAACGGCTTACCTTGTCAAGATGAAACTTCAAATTCATCATGGGGAGGACGTTCAACTGACCAAAAAGCAGCATGTACATGTTACTATTGCTCTTAATGTTGCTGCTACAACTGTTAGTACTGCTACTAATACAATACTACTACTGCTCCTACTACTAGCACTACTACTATAATACTAGTTGTATTGAGGACAAGCGCATTAAGGTGAAAATTTGGACAGAATATTGAGGGGAAATTTGAACTAAATTTAACAACAATTCGTGTATACACATTGTCAAAAGGGTCAAAAGGGAACTTAAAGAGAATGCTTAAAGGCCAATTGACGAAAAGACAATATGTGCATGTTACTAGGAATACAACTACCGCTTCATTTGCTACTACCACTACAACTTTTACTACTACCTCTCCAAATACTGCATCTATTTCAACTACTTGTAAGACAAATAAGTGACGTGTATGCTCCGCGTAGTTTCTTCTCTGTGCGGCCAATAATTAGCTTATTGGAAGACCTAGATAAATAAGTTCCCTGATATTTTTTTATAGCTCTACCACCAAGATTCATCACATCAAATGCAATATTTAATCGACAATTAAAAAGCAAAACTTGCAACTTCAAAGCATTCAAAGACGAACCAATACGCTTATAATTATCATCCATAACAGGATAACTATTTTCAAGACTAGCAACCGACCAATTTAACTTCAGCAGGTCATCCCCATAACCCAAAATCGAAACATCAGTATCCATTACAATGCATGAAGTCGGGATTAAGGATTATATAAGATAATAACCAAATTTCATCAGGAGAAACCCCTCGATCAAAAAGCTTCAACATCGAATGGGAATGAATTAACGACCCATAGGCATTACTCACATAAAAAGGACTAATTGCCAAAAACTTACAGGCTTTTGTAGAATTTTTTAAAATCTTACACAACAATTTAAGTGTCTGGAAACAACCCAGTCCTTGGTGAAATCATAAAAGTGGTACTTTGCAAATATAAAAAATAGCATCAACAATCAATAGCTCAAATACTTTCGACAATGCGCTTGAAACTGTGATCGGACTATGCTAGGCCAACCTTTCCTTAAAATAAGTGTAATCAATCCCGTACAAAAATTATCTGGCGCTATGTAAACACTAAAAATGATCTGATGCACCAAAGAAAGATGTGCACATAAGAAAATTCATTACCAACTATAAATGCCGAGCGCACTTCCAATCTTTTCCGGATGAAAACTTTTTTTTATTTTCCATATGCCATATTTAATGGACGGTTGTGACACCAAGATCAAACTACACTTAGATGTCGCTTCAAGTGTAGACTCAATATTCAGTTCAAACTGTATAGTCACTTCAGAATTAAGGGACTTCAACTGCTCTTAAAAATGGGCATGTTAGTCAGTAAAATGTATCCCATCGACAAAACCGGTGATTGAAGATGAACTGGGACGTTTTTTCCACAACACAACCGGATTTGTTTTTGACTAAAGTTATATTTTGTATATAAACGTTCTGTATTCATAGGGCTTGATCTCTGTGACCTGCACTCATGCCAAACCGGACGCCAGAATTTTGAATCCAAACATTCTTCCTGCAAATTTGGATCACCAGACAAACCGAATTTCTCAGTTTTCGTTTTATACTTTTTACCAGGGACTGCTGCTTTCTCCGCGCACTTAAAAGAATGTAGGATCTCAGGACAGCGCTCATCTAGTTGTATACAAATCTCACCTTTACTAATATTTGGGTCCAACTGTAACAGTTGGTGATAAGGAAATTTTATTTTATTTAGAATATCATCACTGACGTACTGGAAAATAATGGCATGACTATTTCCCGACATCGCCTTACATTTCCGTTTTGGGGTATCACGAGATGGAATGGTTCCTTGGATCGATAATGATAGACTGATGGGAATATGGTCACTTTACACATGTACCTTCGTAACTCTGAGTTAGTTCTAGATTAAAGAGCTTAATTAAGATTAAATACGTTATTACCAGTCGTATGAAAAAAGTATGGCTTATCCTTTCGAAGCAGAGAAAAACGATTGGGCAGAAGGGCTTTGATTAATTGAGACCGAGAGCACTTAGCGCTTTTCAGGTCACACCTGTTGTCCAAAATTACCAAGCAGCGATAATTTCTCAAAATTGACTCGTGTATACATCTGCCAAGCTGCTGAGCCGCAGTGTTAAACCGAGCTTAGAATGCCTGGTCCCCGTAGTTTCCCGGGAAGTGCACATTTACTACGGTTAAATCGCTAATTAGCGCCAGTACAAAATAGTCTGAGTTGTTCATGGTGGTTGCTAGGACGTTGTTAATAATAGCAAGACCACCAGAGGGACCACAGGATTTTGACCTGTTTGCTGAAAAAAAAAATTACAACCGCTCAGCAAATTGAAAAGATCAGCTTTCTTTCAAGACAGGATATGTAACTGAAGACATAAGGTATCATGCCGATTAGATAAGCATTCTAATAAAGGGAGTTTTTTTTAGAGACGCAGCTATGAATGCTTGACGAAAAGACAGGAATTTTAGTTTCGCAGATCGTCTTGGGTTTTTTCTTTGGCTTACTCTGTAAAACTTATATATTCTCCAGACAGTAGGTTTAATAGTAATTATGCTTAGCCGACTTGCAAGAGACACAGCACATCTTATCCTTGAATGGAGACGATTTAGAACTGGAATGGCCTTCTTGAGTGCAATATGAACAAAATTCGGTATTTTTACAGGCTACTGCTTGGTGACTACCAGATTTTGGTCAGGTGAAGTATCTTTGCGGAAGGAAACGGAACAGTTCAACTGGAATATTCCCGTATCCAATCTTTGGATGATTGGCCATGGCTAGTTTTAAGTCAGACTTGGCTAAAAGAAAATATTTTAAATGCACAGGAATCCCCACAGTGTTCGGTTTTTTCACATTTAGGAATCAAGCTAGTTACAGAGTTTTTGAACTCTAGTGGGACTCGCCGGGTTATCCTCAGGAACCGTTTTAGTGCATTTTTAAGGAAGCTTTGACATCCCTGGTCCGTAACATGTCAGCAATTTTTTTCCGCTCTTGCTTATGAATCAACCAGTACCTTAAGATCTGACTTACCATTTTCAATTTCGTAGCATTGTTAACTTTTGTTCAAGTCGGGGATCATGAAATTCAAAAAAGTTGAGGATGTACTTAAAGAGTAAAATGATCGAAAGGAATGGAAAGAGGCAAAATAACTAAAGGATGGGGCACACAGAAAAGAAAGGAACGAGGTAGAAAGAAAAAACAGAGTGCGAAAAATAACCAAATGATGGAAATTCTCCTAGGAAAGGTTTTACAAATCCCACATTAGCCCTCATCAAAAGATCTATTTCGCGCCTTGCAGCTTCAGCCAAGGAAAGAAAATGAAAATGTATATCAGTATTTCTCCAACTTTTCGAAAAACAGTTGGGTCGAATGGCTTATTGGAAGAGCGTCAAAGAAAAGTGTCAAAGCATCGGAAGGGCGTCAAAGTCTGAGGAAAAGTAACTCTTAAATGTAGAAAAAGCTCCTTGACATACAACAGGTTTAGAGCTACAATAGCTAGAACTAGGAATTTGTAGCATGATAGATAATATAGATGCATGAAATATATCATTTGAGTATTAGTACAAAAAAGAATGGTAGAGCAGTTTTTGAAACATTCTAAAATGAATTTGAGAACTTATTTTTAAAAGATTTAACCAGGGAAACAACTATTGAAACGAGTGAATTGGCAGGTTGTTTTACCAAAATCAGAAAAAAAATTCGGATCCTCTATAATCATGATATAGTAGAAACATTAATGATATTCAACCCCTAAACAGAGAAAAAAAAGAGACAAATAGAGAAGGTTCTCTACCATTGTAGCTCCTCAGGGCATTATGCCACTGAATATCCGAGTGAGAAAATCTAAAAAAGACAAAATAGCTTCAAAAAACGAGTAGGATTCAAAAATTCAGTTTGTGATAGCCAACACTATTATCTAATTCACATTAAAGACAATTTGTGTATTTCAACTTTGAAAATAAAGAAATCTGAAAGATAGAAAAGAACGGCTAAAATTGAGCATAGTTTGAAAACTTAACCCGAAATGACAGACGCTGTTGCTCATTTCCCATTTGAAGAGAACTTGTTTGTTTGTACTACGAAACTAGGAAAATGTGGAAGGAACAAAAGGATTGCAATGTGGCTGTATGATTTGATATCTTTTCTATCCCCGAGGATAGTATTATTCTTCGGGATCCATTTGTCAGCGTAAGGTTAAGAACACAAGTGAGAGGAAGAGGTTTTCACCCTGTTAAAAAGAAAGCTGTGGTAATCGGGAGATGGAATAGGAAGAATAACATCGAGTATCGGAGGAGTCGGATGTTACTAAAGATGAGGTTGGAAGAGACTGAAAAGGGTTTGAGAGTCTGGCGTATCAACTTACCGAGGAGCTTTGCCTCGGAGAGTGTTGGGGGATGAATCCCTCATATTTTATAGATATCGGTGCACCCTGCTCTGATAAGTCAACCCCAAAACACACAAAAAAACTAAAAGAAAAGAAAATCAGGAATATAGATAGAATATTCCAACTTACCTTCTTTTCTTTATTTTTCGTTTGTCACAGTTTCTCTTTGGCTGCTCAATTTTACATTTTCGGATGGAGGGATGGGGGTCCGGGGCTAATTATTCACGGGGGATTCTCTGAGAAAGAATTTTTTAGGCTAAATTTTTGTGGAGGTGATTTTTTGGAGGAATGGTCCTCAGCACGAGAGGATTCTTTTAAGAGAATTAGTCTAGAACCCCTTAACAATCAATTCTTACTTGTACTTCCCTCTCCGTGGCGAATGTGAACCTTTTCGTAATCCCAAATGCAACAAAGCAAATAAAAGGTACATCAACCAGCAAAACATGCCAACCCCTCATTGAAAAGATGAACGAGACGTAACAACTTATTGGTACTCACAATTCCCTCCTTTTGCCTTAAAATTTGAACCAGATTTCTTTTCTATTGTGTACTGCAACACTGAAGTCGTCACTACCACTATATTCTTAAATGGTATGCTTAACCTCTTAAAGAATAGGCCGAAGTCCTGTAACGATCTATTCATACCCTCTCCATAATGCACATGAAACCGAATTTTATGCACCCTCACATGCATTAGAAACAAATAATAGGTTCATCAACTAGGAAAATATGCCCACATTTCGTAACAAAGATGACCAAAGCATAGCCGCCAAATGTTCCTTATACGTATTAAATAAAAAAAAACAAGTGTTTTGAAATGAAAGTAAGGAGCGACATTACAACTTAAAACGAACAGAAATTACTCCTTATATGAAAGGGGTTTTTCCTCCTCGACGCCCCGCTCTTTACGCTAAAGTTTTTTATTGTTTTAAAAAGTAGAGTTGCGAGAAAGAATCAAACTTTAGCGCAAAGAGCAGGGCGTCGAGGAGGAAAAACCCCTTTCATATAAGGAGTAATTTCTGCTCGTTTTAAGTTGTAATGTCGCTCCTTACTTTCATTTCAAAAAACTTGTTTTTTTTATTTAATTTCTGAAAGTTTTTGAATTAATGCATGTCTGATTTTGGCTCTCCGTACATTAATTATTAAAATGAAATTTGCATATTAATTCTTTTTTTGGCTAAATGGCTTTCTCTTAGTTTTGATCAGACGATTTTGAGAAATAAGGGGTGGGGAAGGAGGCCTAGTTGTCCTCCAATTTTTCGGTTACTAAAAAAGGCAACTAGATCTTTTAATTTTTAACGAACGTTTTTATTAGTAAAAAAATACGCAACTTAAGAATTAACTTACGTAACAAACTTTTATATTCTTATATTTTTGATTATGTATATGAGGGGGTTGGTCCCCTCGTTAATACCTCGCTCTTCACACTAAATCTTGTTTTGTCCCAATTCTTTAAGAATGACCCCTGAATCAGAAAGGCCGTAGAATAAATAGTTGAAATTACTTAAAAAATTTTTAGCATAAAGAGTGAAGTATTTATCTCCTCCTAAATACCTCGCTCTTTATGCTAAAGTATTTTTAGAATCCCTCATATGCGTAATAATCTCTGTTCGTTTTAAGTTTTGATGCTTCTCGTTACTTTCAATTGAAAAAACTTTTTCATGTTTATATTTTCATTGTTTGTTTTTTATAGTAATGCTAGAAAGTCCTGCGCCCTTTTGATTGAATTTCTCTTCCCCCATGAAATATTCCTCCAAGAAAAGATCCTCCCATATAGCCCCCTCCCCTGAACCCCACACCCAAACCAAAAAAATCCCCCTGATAACGTCGGTACACTTCCCAGTAACCATTACTGTATGTAAACATTGGCCAAAGTTTGTAACTTGCAGCCCCTCTCCGAGGGACTGTGGGGGGTAAGTCGTCCCCAAAGACATAGTTATTATGGTTTTAGACTATGCGGAACAAAATGGCTATCTCAAAATTTTGATCCGTTGACTTTGGTAAAAAAATGAGCGTGGGAGGGGGCCTAGGTGCCCTCCAATTTTTTTGGTCACTTGAAAAGGGCACTAGAACTTTTCATTTCCGTTAGAATGAGCCCTCTTGCGACATTCTAGGACCACTTGGTCGATACGATGACCCCTGGGAAAAAAAAAAAAAAAAAAAAAAAACAAATAAACACGCACCCGTGATTTGTCTTCTGGCAAAAAATGCGAAATTCCACATTTTTGTAGATTGGACCTTGAAATTTTTTCTATATGGTTCTCTGATACGCTGAATCCGATGGTACGATTTTCGTTAAGATCCTATGACTTTTAGGGGGCCCTATTTTCTAAAATAAGGCAAATTTTCTCAGGCTCGTAACTTCTGATGACAAACACTAAATTTGATGAAACTTATATATTTAAAATCAGCATAAAAATCTGATTCTTTTTTCCGTTTTTTAGAGTTTCGTTTACTATTGAGCCGGGTCGCTCCTTACTACAGTTCGTTACCACGAACTGTTTGATATCTCACTTGTCTTGAAGTTTTAATAATTTTTAGGGCACTTGACCAAGTGACATATAGCAATCGCCAATTCTGTCGGTCTGTCTGTCTGTCGGTCTGTCTGTCGGTCCCGGTTTTGCTACTTTAGGCACTTCCAGGTAGGCTAGGACGATGAAATTTGGCAAGCGTATCAGGGACCAGACCAGATTAAATTAGAAATAGTCATTTTCCCGATTTGACCATATGGGGGGAGTGGGGACCGGTTAATTCGCAAAAAATAGAAAAAATGAAGTATTTTTAACTTATGAGCGGGTGATTGGATCTTAATGAAATTTGATGTTTGGAATGATATTGTGTCTCAGAGCTCTTATTTTAAATCCCGACTGGATCTGATGACGTGGGGGGGATTTGGAGGGGGGAACCTAAAGTCCCGGTTTTGCTACTTTAGGCACTTCCAGGTAAGCTAGGACGATGAAATTTGGCAAATGCATCAGGGACCGGACCAGATTAAATTAAAAATAGTCGTTTTCCCAATTTGACCATCTGGGGGGGGGGGGGGATTTGGGGCCGGTTAATCGGAAAAAATAGAAAAAATGAAGTATTTTTAACTTATGAGCGGGTGATTGGATCTTAATGAAATTTGATGTTTGGAATGATATTGTAACTCAGAGCTCTTATTTTAAATCCCGAACGGATTTGATGACATTGGGGGGAGTTGGAGGAGGAGAACCTAAAATCTTGGAAAACACTTAGAGTGGAGGGATCGGGATGAAACTTGATGGGAAAAATAAGCGCAAGTCCCAGATACATGATTGACATAATCGGAACTGATTCGCTCTCTTTGGGGTAGTTGGGGGGGGAGTAATTCTTAAAAATTAGAAAAAATGAGGTATTTTCAACTTACGAACGGGTGATCGGAGCTCAATGAAATTTGATGTTTAGAAGGATATCGTGTCTTAGAGCTCTTATTTTAAATCCCGACCGGATCTGGTGACGGGGGCGGGGAGTTGGGAGGGGGAAACCTAGAACTTGGAAAACACTTAGAGTGGAGGGATCGGGATGAAACATGGTGAGAAAAATAAACACAAGTCCTAGATAGATGATTGACATAAACGGAACGGATCCGCTCTCTTTGGGGTAGTTTGGGGGGGGGGTATTTCTGAAAAATTAAAAAAATGAGGTATTTTTGACTTACGAACGGGTGATCGGATCTCAATGAAATTTGATATTTAGAAGGATATTGTGGCTCAGAGCTCTTATTTTAAACCCGACCAGATCTGGTGACATTGGGGGGGGGAGCTGGGAGGGGGAAACCTAAAACTTGGAAAACATTTAGAGTGAAGGGACCGGGATGAAACTTGGTGGGAAAAACACGAGTCCTAGATACATGATTGGCATAACCAGAACGGATCCGCTCTCTTTGGGGTAGTTGGGGGGGGGGTTAATTCTGAAAAATTAGAAAAAATGACGTATTTTTAACTTGCGAACGGGTGATTGGATCTCCATGAAATTCGATATTTAGAAGGATATCGTGTCTCAAAGCTGTTATTTTAAATCCTGACTGGATCTGGTGACATTGGGGGAAGTTTGGGGTGGGGCAACCTAAAATGATGGAAAACGCTTAGATTGGAGGGATTGGGATGAAACTTGGTTGGAAAAATAAGCAGAAGTGTTGCATACGTGATTTACATAATTGGAACGGATCCGCTCAATTGGGGGGGGGGGGGTAATTCTGAAAAATAAGAAAAAATGACGTATTTTTAACTTACGAAGGAGTGATCGGATCTTCATGAAACTTCATGTTTAGAAGGACCTCGTAACTCAGATATATTATTTTAAATCTCAACCGGATCAAGCGTAATTGGGGGGGGCAGTTGGGGGGACCGGAAATTTTAGAAAATACTTAAAGCGGTGGGATCAGGATGAAACTGGATGGGAAGAATAGAAACCTGTCTAAGATACGTGACTGACATAACTGGACCGGAATTTGCTCTCTTTGGTGGAATTGGGGGGGGGGGGTAATTTTGAAAATTGAGGCATTTGTAACTTACGAATGGGTGACCAGATCTTAATGAAATTTGATAGTTAGAAGGATCTTGTGCTTTAAAGTTGTAATTTCAAATTCCGACCAGATCCTGTGACATTCGGGGGATTGGAGGGGGAAACCTAAATTCTTGGAAGACATGAAAATTGGGGTATTTTTATCTTACGAATAGATAATCGGATCGTAATGAAATTTGACTTTTAGTTGGAATTCATGTCTCAGAGCTCTTATTTCAAATCCCGACCAGATCTTTTGACATTGGGGGGAGTTGGAGGGGGAAATCTCGGAAAAACACTTGGAGTGGAGGAATCGGGATGAAGCTTGGTGGATAGAATAAACAAATGTCCTTGATACGTGATTGACAGAATCGTACTGGATTCGCTCTCTTCGGGGGAGTTGGGAGGAGGGGTTCAGTGATTTGGCGAGTTCGGTGCTTCTGGACGTGCTAGGGCGATGAAAATTGGTAGGCGTGTCAGGGAGCTGCACAATTTGACTTGATAAAGTCGTTTTCCCAGATTCGACCATCTGGGGGGCAAAAGGGAGAGGAAAAATTAGAAAAAATTGGGGGTTTATAACTTACGAGTGGGTGATCGGATCTTAATGAATTTTGATATTTAGAAGGACTTCGTGACTCAGAGCTCTTATTTTAAATCTTGACCGGCATTAAGCCTCTTATTTTCCTTTTTAAATCAATCTATTGATTCATAGAATTTTGTTAGAGCTCATACCATATGATCTCTTGGCTCTTAGCTCTTCTCGCCTCGTCACAAGTGCCATATGAGCTCTTAGCTCTTGTTTTCTCTAATGTTATCGCAACTCTGAAGTTGTCACCCCCTCCGACTTTTTTAAAATTGTTTATATTGTGAAATTAAAAAAGATCTCATATAGTTTGATCAGTTCATTAATCAAGAGGCTTGAAAGCTTCACCAACCGGATTGAAAGCACTAAAAAGAAAATCAGTGTAGTACTAGGCTGCTCAGTTTGATTTTTTCAAATTAATCAGATTTTTCCTGTTTCTAGAGGTGAAGAGATGGCAGCTATGATACACCCTAGATTTCAGCCTTTGTCAGTAATTGGCTTGGGTCCAAGTGTTGCAACACCAATTGAAGGCATCATATCAGAAATTCTAGTAGTGAAATCTTTCGAAGAACTTCAGAACAAAACTCCTAACGAGGTAGTTTTATCTTAAACTCATCATCCAGGTATTTTTCCCTATTCTGGGAGTTTCTTAGGGGATTTAGTTGAAACTTTTAGGCTATGTTGAGCGGGATATTTATCTAAATCGGGAAACACTGTGTCCATCCAGGATGTTATAAAGCGCATCTGCAGTATCTCAGGAACGGCTTGAAATTAGTTTCTGTAGTATATCGGGATCAACTAAGCATATGAAATTGAAACCTTCAGAAAAATTATTTTGATGTGTCTATTGTTATCAAAAAAATATTTCCTTTAGTTTTGGTTAATATTTGGCCACGTCCCTCCTTACTTACAGTTCGTTATAACGAACTTTTAATATAATAATAAGGGTGCTATCATCAGCAAAATCAAAACGAACAGAAAAATTAAAAGAATGGTTCTGGTTTGTTTGGAATGAGGTCGGATGGTATAGTCAACAATAAGCAGTGGGTTTATTATTCGTCATTAACTAATAAATCATTAAAACGATAATAAATCGTAAATAAATCATTAAATATTTTTCGTTATTAACATCTATATGAACAATATTAGCTCTAATTTTGAAACAGAATTGTTGCCCTAGTTGTCCTTCAATCACTTTTGACTCTTAAAATGCCACTAGAACTTTCATTTGTAAATCAATTGAACCCTTTCTGAAGTTTCTACGACTCCTTCCATACAAATTGCATTGGCACATAAAAAATATAAATAAATAATGCAATGTGCCCACTTCGCTCTTCACATAGGTAGCCCTATTGTAGTGCCCATGACTAGCCGTCTTGAATGTGAATAGAACCTTTCAGGTTGACAATAGGTCAATTTAAAAATTAATTTTAGTAATTTTTTTATTTTAAAATTTAGCTCAAATATGATTATTTTGGACTGGATCTTTTGTAAAGTAAGCTTTTTATCCTTTCTATAGTTCAAGAGCAACAATCAAAGAATTAATTAGGAAAAAAACATTTTTTTTCCTTGAACAGTGTAATTATATTTAAAAAAAAATCCCCTTAGCCCGCCTTTTAATAATTTTAAAATGCTACCGTTGAAAAATTTTTCAAGGAAAAGTAAAGAGCTCTATCAAAACTTTCGACGAGGAAAAATAAAGCTAATTAGTGATTGAAACTTGAAATTGTGTCTGAATAATAATTAATAAGTCAATTTTTTTATACAAACCAGTCAATTAAACAAGAAGGTTATCTCAAAATTTTCAGTGGTATGTACTGAAATTGTGATTTTCATGTGCCAGATAAGCTATTCCGTAATATATCTTCGGACTCTTTAAAATGAATTTCTAAATTAACCATTTATCTTGTATGGACCACTTAAATTTTAGGAACGAATAAGCCATCCCGTGGCATTACTGTCTCTGGTCCTAGGAAGCTCAGTATGTACTTTTTCAGTATGTATTTTTAAGTTGATTACCTATTTCTGAACTGTCAATCGATAGTACAAGTCCAAATAAGACCAAATAATATAGTACAAGTCCAAATAAGACCAAATAATATAGTACAAGTCCAAATAAGAGACTTGGGACAAATATGGTTGCATTAAAATGGGGGTCAGCTAACGTAAGGCAAAAAAAGTGTATGCGCAGAGTGAAATGTGTAAGATGCCCACAATGGCCATAACAAAGAAATAAAAAGAGTATGAATATTTTGAATTTATCAAATAATAAGCTTGTTTTAGTTATTAGTTTGTTTTGAATCGAGTCTTTCTGAAACTGCAACTTCAATTGTTTTTTTTTCGCACTCTTTAAGGAACAGAATCGGTTTGCATCGTATAGCTGAAATTCTGCGGCTTAGAGTTAGATCGTTGTTGCAAACGATCTTCATATTAATCGATCTCTTTGTTCAAACTAGAATACAACTCGCTTCGTTCTTATTTCTTATACGCTAATTTAATAATTATTATTTTGTCTTTGATTGTGCGTCTTTAAGAACGCTTTATCACCCTAGGAATGTGTAAAGTATGGCTGTAATGAGGAAACGACAATAGAATACTTCACTGAATATTAAATATAAAAAACTAGTTTTTCAAAGTCAATCGTAAAGAATAACATTAAAACTTAAGCCAATGAGAAGGTACTCTAGAAATGAGGAGAACTCCCCTTTTCATTAGCTTGCTCCTTACGCTGAAGTTCCATAGTCCTTCAAAAATGCTTCTTATTCCCGTTAAGTAACCCTTATCTTTGAGCAGTCGTTCTTAAACGGTTTGGACAATTTTAAGTTCGTTTCCCTTATTTTGCAAGATGTATACTTTCAACTTCTCCTACCAAGAAGAACATGGTCTGTATTCTTCGAGTTCTTCCTTCCCCCACCCTTCGTTCTTGAATTTTCTATGTTACGGACTTGCTCAGAAAATAAATGTGAAACGAAGGTAATCAAAGAGAAGAGAAGAAACCTATTTGAAACAACATTTGCTAGCAGTAGCCTAAATGTTCTTGTACTACGTTTTTTTCCTTGTATTTTTTTTTTTTTTAATAGGGTACGATTTAAAAAAGAAGAAAAGTCGATATTTAGCATTCGCTTTGTCTTTTTTATTTGTTATGTGAGTTGATTTTAAGCACGGTTAGCAAAAACCTATTTAAGTCAAAGACATGCCATTCTTATTATTATTAATAATGGATGAAATACTATACAACTGTATTTTAGACTTCAGACACGGTGAAAAAGAAGCAATAAGCAAATTACAATGTAACGTCTGATGGAAAATTCGTTATATTTAGTTATCAGCTTACTGTTTATTATGAATCATCAATAGAGAAAAACCTTCCCGATTTGTGACAACAATACATCAGTCTTAAAAATCTTGAAAGTAAAAAAAAACTCGCTTAGAAAGTGCACGTCATGCTGTTTAGAGATCGAATTTTCAAATTTTTGGTAGTTCAACGGCTTTGTCCAAAACGGATACCCGGAAGTACTTTATTGTCTTTGTCATTAAGAGATTTACTTTGCAGATTAATCTAATGTGTGTGTATTAAAATTCAAAAAGTTGAATACAATCAGTTTCACTAGTGCACAATTTAAAACTATTTTTTCAAGTCATTGACTGAAAGCAATGACCACCAAATATTTCAACCACGTGCAGACATAAACTTGTAAATACAAACATAAACTAGGGAGAATATTACAAAATTTAACACAAATATTATTTGTCTACTATTGAACCATATCCCAGACGTAGGTTATGACTCTAAGCCCAGACGTACATGAAAGGGGTTGTCCCCTCCGCAACGCCTAGCTCTTTACGCTAAAGTTTGACTCGGTCACAACTCTACTTTTTAAAGCAATAAAAAAAACTTTTGCGTGAAGAGTGAGGCAACGTAGACGGGACAACCCCTTTCATATACGGAGTAATTTATGTTCGGTTTGAGTTTTAATGTCGCTCTTCACTTGCAGTTAAAAAAACTTGTTTTTTTATTTAATTTCTGAATGTTTTTGAATTAATGCATGTTTTGATTTTGGCTCACCGCACGTGACTTTTTTTTTGCTAAATGGCTTTCTCAGTTTTGATCGGATGGTTTTGATAAAAAAAGGAAGGGAGAGGAGACCTAGTTGCCCTCCAATCTTTGACTACTTAAAAATACAACTAGATGTTTTCTATTTTTTTGTACGCATGTTTTTGTTAGTAATAAACATACGTACCTTACGAATTAACCTACGTAACGAGCTTCTATATTTGTGTATTTTTATTACGTATATGAGCGGTTTTGCTCCCTCATCAATACCTCGCTCTTTACACTAAAGCTTGAATTTTATCCCAAATCTTTAAGAATGACCCCTGAATCACAAAGGCCGTAAAATAAATAGTTGAAATTACTAAAAATACTTTAGCGTAAAGAGCAAGGTATTGTGGAGGAGACGAACCCCCTTATATACGTAATATTTTATATTCGTTTTAAGTTTAAATGCTACTCATTACTTCCAGGTGAAAATTTTTTATTTATTTTCTCATTGTTTTTTTTTAATAATGCTAGAAAATCCTGCGCCCCCTTCATGGAAATTCTCTTCCCTCATCATAAATTCCTCCATGGAAAGATCCTCCCACGTAACCAACTCCCCCGACCCACTCACACCCCAATGCAAAAAAGTCCCCCTGAAAACGTATGTACACTTAATAATAACCATTACTATGTATAAACAATGGTCAAAGTTTGTAACTTGCAGCCCCTCCCCCGGGGACTGTGGGGGATTAAGTCGTCCCCACGACATTGTTCTTAGGTTTTCGACTAAGCTGAACAGAATCGCTATCTCAAAATTTTGTTCCGGTGACTTTGGGGGGAAATATGCGTGGGAGGGTGTAAGGTGCCCTCCAATTTTATTGGTCACTTAAAAGGGCACTAGAAATTTTAATTTCCGTTATAATGAGCCCTCTCGCAACATTCTAGGATCACTGGGTCGATACGATCACCCCTGGGGAAAAAAAAAACAAATAAACACGCATCCGTGATCTGTCTCCTGGCAAAAAATACAAAATTCCACATTTTTGTAGATAGGAGCTTGAAACTTTTAAAGTAGGGTTCCCCGATACGCTGATTTTCGCTACAATTATATGACTTTTAAGGGGGTGTTTTCCCTATTCTCTTAAAATAAGGCAAATTTTCTCAGGCTCGTAACTTTTGATGGGTAAGACTAAACTTGATGAAATTTATATATTTAAAATCAGCATTAAAATGTAATTCTTTTGGTGTAACTATTTGTATCAAAATTCAGTTTTTTAGAGTTTCGGTTACTATTGAGCCGGGCCACTCCTTACTAAAGTTCGTTACCACGAACTGTTTGATACATACATATATATATATATATATATATATATATATATATATATATATATATATATATATATATATATATATACATATATATACATACATATATATATATATATATATATATATATATATATATATATATATATATATATATATATATATATACATATATATACATACATATATATATATATATATATATATATATATATATATATATATATATGTATATATTTGACAGAATTCCGTATTTAAATTTCCAGTTACTATTTGTCCCTGCCGGTCCTTACTTACAGTTTGTTATCACGCACGATTTGAAAAAAAAAATTAGGACAATAATGGCACCCTAAGCCCATAACAAATATAGTTTAGATGAAATTTCTCTGGAAAGAAATCTTTTGGTGTCTTCTCAGAGTTATAAAGATAAATTTATGTATTTTAGCACAAATTCTCAGTCACTTCCAAATTTGTTGACGTTAGCCTATTAAAACTGTAGCCATTGCTGAATGGTATATGCATTAAGATCCCCATCAAATTATTGACGAATGTCAAATTGTCTTAAGGTAGCTTTAAGATACCTTAAGGTATCTTTCAGGTATCCGAGAACATATTTTCTTATGACATTACTATCCGACCATTTTCATGAATCAGTGAGCTTACAACTATCTAAACCTTAGCGCTACCTAACACGCCTAGGTTCTGCAGGCAGGGTGCCTAACTCGTGTATACCTGACTAAATCGTAGCATCTGACTCTGCATAACTATCCTTTTTTAAGTCATCGGAATCTTTGCTTAGTTTGCAGTTGTTTTAATTTGTTTTGAAACTGATAGTTGTTGAAGGAACGAATGAATTTCTCAAAACTTAGAAGTGTAGCGACCGAGTCACAAAAGCATTTTTTGTTGTTTCAATATGTATTGTTTTAATAATCTTGATAAAAAATTGATTTACGGTAATTTTTTTTGAATAAAGATAGGGAAGGGGTCCATGAAAAATTGAAAAATTGAAACACATATTGATGATAAGCTACCAAACTTCTATTAATTTCCCTGTCAAACCACCAATTGCAATGCATATGGTGGAAATCCACACACAGGTAAGGTGATAGTTACAATGACAGGAATGGTACTACATTTACTGATGTCTATTACTAAATTGTCTTTAGCAATCAATTCCTTGGAATGTTTTTATTACCGTATTATTTTCGGCTAAAGCTTTTTACATTAAGTTGGAACCTGGTGCCAAAATGTCTACAAAGTTATTTAATGGTTTCGCTGTAGCAGAAAGGAACACGTTTTCAGGAGATTTTTAAATTCGCTGTTTCTATAAAAGTTACGTTTTAAGCTTTGAATCTGTATTTTAACTGGGTTCTCTTTAAGTTAAGTAATTTATTGTTTAACTCGATAATTACACACACTTGACTCTACTCTTAAACTACAGTTTAACATAAACTTTTCGAAAGCCATATATTTTAACTGTGAATCAGGTTCCTCGCATCCTCTTTGTGCAGTTTTTTCCTTTTACATTTCAACCATATTATTCTTGCTTTGTAACTGGGGTGGAGTTGGTGTCACTTATTATGTGTCCGAGTATCCTTCCACCCAGTCACCTCCAAAATGAAAAAAGACTTCTTATCTGTGAAAGCAATTACAATGAGCCTTTTTTTCTAATGCATGGAAATATTTTCTCATTTTGTCCTGGAGCTATTGTTCCTTCGTTGGAAGAGCATCAGTATGTTGCTACCGGAGCTGATTGTCTACTTATTACAGAAACGACTGATACAAAAATGTTTAAACACCTCTGGAATCTCCTCATCAATATAAAGTGGCTGCTGTCTTAGTTAATAAAATGGTGGAAGGATCACTAAGCTGGTATACTGTTGCAATAAACATTTAATTTTAAGCCAGATTATCTCCAATATTTTCGTTTGAAAAAAAAAAAACATCTCGGTTTGTTTTCATTCTAAGACAAAAGTCACTCTCGGAATAGCCCTCGTATAACTACTGTAGTAATAAAATCATTATTGTATTTTTCCACAGAAAAACAGCAATATATAATAGTGAAAACGATAGGTGGCTAAATACTTTAATTTTAGGACTTGTCTTATTGATGGTGGCATCCCTATTTTCAAAGATTTACTCTATTTCTGGCCTGCCAAAGGTAATAATAAGTCCTACACCAAAACTTAAAAAGAAAGGGATAATCTGTAGAAACATTAACAGATAAAAACCACTGTTTAAAAACGTGGCAAAAGTATAGGATGGGGAGCAAAGTAGCTGGTGGTTAAGACTTAATTATTGAGAAGTAAATACAGGATAAATTAAGTAACAAAGGGTATCAAACTATTTTGATACCCTTTCTGCACAGGCGATGAAGGAGAAATAAGAGGCACCTAAGAAAATGCTGCTTGAGTAGGCCACCAATTAGGGAAAGCATCCTAGCTTTTACAAGAACTAACATTGGCTTTGCCAAAGTGAAGAAAAAGATCAGCAATTTTCCACTTTAAATTGATCAGCTGACCATTTTTCAGTAGTTTAATAATTAATTTTGTCTCGTTATCAAACCATTTTTGGGCAGACTTTTGTATTAATTCAGCTTTAACGCAAGGCTCATAGAAAGTCTGTAATCAAACAGTTCGTGGTAACGAACTGCAGTAAAGAGCGACCCGGCTCAATAATAACCGAGACTCTAAAAAATGGAATTTTTGATACCAATAGTTACAAGAAAAGAATCGCATTTTTACGCTGCTTCTAAATATATTATTTTCATTAAGTTTAGTGTCACCCTTCAAAATTTACGATCCTGAAAAAATTTGCCTTATTTTAGAAAATAAGGCAGCTAAAAATTGGAGAGCCTTCTCCCCCACCCCTTTTTTTATCAAAATCGTCCAATCAAAACTATAAGAAAGTCATTTAGACAAAAAAAATTAATATGCCAATATCGTTTTAATTATTCATGTGCGGTGAGCCAAAATCAAAACATGCATTAATTTAAAAAGTTCAAAAATTAAATAAAAAAATAAGTTTTTTAACTGCAAGTAAGGAGCGACATTAAAACTTAAAACGAACAGAAGTTATTTCGTAAATGAAAGTGGTTGTCCCCTCCTCAACGCCTCGCTCTTTACGCTAAAGTTTTTATTGTTTTAAAAAGTAGAGTTGTGAGAAAGAGTCAAACTTTAGCGCAAAAGAGCGAGGCGTTGAGGAGGGGACAACCCCTTTCATATGCGAAATAGTTTCTGTTTGTTTTAAGTTTTAATGTCGCTCCTTACTTGCAGTTAAAAAAACTTGTTTTTTTGTTTAATTTCTGAACGTCTTTTTATTTAATACAACACAGGACAGTAGCATTCCTATAGCGGCCATTGAAAAAGACAAGTAAATGCAAACAAAATGAACTTTATTTGGGAGCTTAAGGAGTGAGACGAAGGAATTTGCTTGTTTAAAAATATTAGAGTTTCAAATATTTCTAAGAGAATATAGATGAACGTATGTTCCTAAGGAACATAGGATATGTGTGTTTCTAATGTAGTCCATCTAGCGTCACTATTTACAGTTGCTTGAAGGGGTAAAATTCTATTTATGGTCATCTCAAAAGGGATTGGATGAAGGAAGGGGAGAAGTTCGAATAAAATTAACACTACTAAACATGGTCAAGTTAGTTCCCCTCTCAACCAAAGCTTAGAATATTTCAAGAGGGCAATTTTGATACTGAAATTATAAATCCAGCGTACATAAATCCTTGTCAATTTCCTCAATCAGGGTACTTACTACCTACACTACAAATTGTTGCCGTAAACAAAACTAGACCATTACAATTAGATGGAGGGATGCTGCCGATGTGGAGATGGGATTAGACTAAATTTTCGTGCACTTAACTGTTCGATGTCGATCAAAAATGAATAAAAATCATAACAAATACTATCCTTTTTAATACATTTAAAAGTTTAAATTACGGGATACAATAATTTTAAACGCTGTTAAAACTAAAATTCTGTAGGGAGGTGAATCAAAAGCCTCTTTAAGATAAAAAAAAATCTCAAGAATTATGCTGTTTTTTTCAGGTTTCTTTGAATCCTGTCGATCAAATGAACAAGGTTGTGTGTTGTAAGCATCGATTATGGCTTACTGCCTTTAATATATTTGGTTTGAATACATATCTATTTATGTGATTTTATGTCACTTACATGTCAAACGAAAAGCTTGGTACGAAACAGGAAATAATTATATTCTTTCAGGTTAAAGGGAAGATAGTTGTCTATAACGAAGAGTTTGAAAGCTATGGGAAAACTGTCATATATCGAGGGCTTGGTGCAGTTGAAGCTGCGAAACTAGGTGCTGCAGCTGCATTAGTTCGCTCAGTTACTCCATTTTCCATAGATTCACCGCACACGGGTTTTACACATTATGAAGAAGAAGTGCCAAAAATACCAATTGCATGTATATCCATCGAAGGGGCTGAACTACTACAAAGACTGTACAATCGAGGTAGCTATACTATTAAAAAATAACATTTAAGCAAACCAATTCAGATTTAATTGGTATGTCTTTCAAACCAAATATATCGCCTCTTTGCTTGCCCGACTATATGAAAGAAGCTGTTTTTATCGAATCGCTGTGATAAACATCGAGAAGCATAGTTGTACTATGCCCCCTTGTGAATACCTCGCTCTTAACACTAAGTTCAAATTTTGTCCCGATCCTTTAAGAGTGATATACATATACATATATATATATATGTATATATATATATATATATATATATATATATATATATATATATATATATATATATATATATATATATATACTAGCTGTTGGGGTGGCGCTTCGCGCCACCCCAACACCTAGTTGTTGGGCGCTTCGCGCCCGCCAAGCTCCCCAGCGCGCGTAAGTCGTTACGCGCCATATTAGTTACGCGCCATTGTAGCTTTGTCCCTGTGACCCACCTGTGAATAGATATATATATATATATATATATATATATATATATATATATATATATATATATATATATATATATATATATATATATATATATATATATATATATATATATGTTGCATATAAATAGATTGTCAGGTTTACTGACCCTTGAACATGCAACATGTAATTGTCCATGGGAAAAACAATCCGTATTCAGATCTATACCTCATTATTCTAATGATGTGTCCCTGTGTCCCGGTCGTCATTTATATTCCCTGTGTCCCGGTCGTCATTTGTGTCCCGGTGTCCCAGTTTGTAATTTCTCTTTGAGTGTCCCGGTCGTCATTTATAATTCTTGTAGTTCTTATGTTTTGAGTTATCATCTCACTCTTACTGTTGTCCTAATAAATTAGCATTGTAATCCTAGCAAATTAGCAAGTGACGTTAAAAGAACAGATTTTTTTTTAAAGTATGAGAGTTTCTGCCGACTCCCCCATCCCGCAGTATTAATTTTAAAGTTTAAGAAGTATCTTAAGAATTTACACTAGCCCGAGTGAGACATGCACCGACCGCCTGCTCTGAGTGAAGTGAGACGAGTTCGATGGTTATATTTTGCTTTTTTATTCAATTGATATTTTCTTTTCGTTGATAAAATAGCTTGGCAAAAGCACAATTTGATATAGTTAGTAAAACATGGCAATACTTTTCAGAACTGAATAATTAAATAAAATATTTCAATTCTTAAGTGCCGAAAATTATATTTTTTTTTTGCTATCTTTTTTTTAAGTATTTATTGTCGCGCAGCCTGTAATGAAGCTTAGCTGATCTGGTACTTTTAAGTAAAAAAGTAGATGCAATCTAAAGATGACACAAGCATATACATATATATATATATATATATATTTATATATATATATATATATATATATATATATATATATATATATATATATGTATATATATATA
The DNA here is from genome assembly GCF_032884065.1 of Artemia franciscana. Classification (NCBI taxonomy): domain Eukaryota; kingdom Metazoa; phylum Arthropoda; class Branchiopoda; order Anostraca; family Artemiidae; genus Artemia; species Artemia franciscana. The sequence continues at coordinate 31,859,193 of NC_088864.1, read as the reverse complement.
TATATATATATATATATATATATATGTATATATATATGTATATATATATATATGCATATATATATATATATACTAGCTGTTGGGGTGGCGCTTCGCGCCACCCCAACACCTAGTTGGTGGGGGCGCTTCGCGCCCCCCCCCAAGCCCCCCCGCGCGCGTAAGTCGTTACGCGCCATAATAGTTACGCGCCATTGTAGTTGTGTCCCTATGTCCCACCTGTGAATATAGATATATATATATATATATGGTTTTAACTACGTAAAACTTGGTATCCCGGTGTCCCGGTCTGTATATACATTCGTTTTTTAGTTTTGTTTTTCTCCTTTATTTTTTTCCTTTTTTTTTCTTTTTTAGCTTATTTAGATTTTTAGATTTTTTAGTTTTTTTTATTAGTTTTTAGTTTTTATTTCTTTTTAGTTTTTTTGTCCCGGTCGTCATTTATATCCCCCTGTTTCCCCCGGTGTCCCCGTTGTAGTTGTGTCCCTGTGTCCCGGTCGTTATTTATATTCCCTGTGTCCCGGTCGTCATTTGTATCCCGGTGTACATGTCCTGGTCGCTTTCTCTTTGAGTGTCGTCATTTATTAGTTTTTTCCTTTTTTTTTTAGTTTTTTATTGGTTTTTACCTTTATTTTAGCTTATTTTTCAGTTTTTTCCTTTTTTTTAGTTTTTTTTTATTTTTTATTTTTTTTATTTTTTATTTTTTTTAGTTTTTTACCTTTTTTTAGTTTTTTTAGTTTTTTTAGTTTTTTAGCTTTTTTACTTTTTTTATTAGTTTTTAGTTTTTTTTTGTAGTTTTTGCCTTTTTTTAGTTTTTTCACTTTTTTTTTTAGTTTTTTATTGGTTTTTACCTTTATAGTTTTTTTAGTTTTTTAGCTTTTTTATTTTTTTTATTAGTTTTTAGTTTTTTTTGTAGTTTTTGCCTTTTTTTAGTTTTTTCAGTTTTGACGTCACCTAATCCAGTTTTTTCAGGTGACGTCACCTGACACATCCATCCATCCATCCACAGACAGACAACTTATTTTTATATAGATAGATATATATATATATATATATATATATATATATATATATATATATATATATATATATATATATATATATATATATATATATTGTCTTTTGAGAATAATGGTTCTGAAGTACACGGCGCAGGAATGTGTTTGGGGTGAAGGGTGGTAGAAGCCTGTCATAAGGGCAAAAGGAGGTGATTTGGATGAAAATTGTCAGAAATCATATTGGAAATAGAAAATAAAAATATTAGGGTGTGTCATTGCCATAGCCTTATTAGAAGGTGACTGTGAAAGTATTTGGGCTGCAGTTCCTTTCTTAAGCATTGAATTGCTGAGCATGGATCTCATGAGCATTTAGGTATGTTTTGGGAATTTTATCTATGTTGAAAAATTTAAGCGTCAACCTGGAGGCTTTTTATCACACAGGTTTCTTCATCTAACTGTAAAATAACTTGGTACTCCAAGTACATGTCAAATAGTTTTTTTTCTTTCTGGTAACTCAAAACCTGCTGATTTCATGATAAAAATTCCACACACTAATGCCAAGGTCGTTGACTGATTGACCAACGTGCACCATAGCCAAAGGATTAAAAATATAGACTTAGACTTGATATTAGAGCAGGAATAGCTTGTAATTGACATTGATCTGACTAGAACCGTAGTTGTGGAATGTTCAGTGCTTTGGTGAGGGAGGGGGTCAAACTAATCACAAAGGAGTATGTCCCCAAATTTAGTGGTTATATCCCTGTATCCAAAAAAGGTAAAAATCGCCAATTTTTTCCAAGACGAAGATAGTAGGCCAGTTTATGAACTATTTTAAGGCTGATAAACTATTATAAGTCTGTCTCAACGTTCATCGGGATAACGATACATAAGTAAAATTTATAACATGAGTTAACCAGAGGCGCCATTTGGGGGAGTCAGGGGTGGGCAAATGCCCACCCCAGATTTTCCAGGGGGCCCAAGCTTCCATCACAAAGGGCCCTTTTCCGGCCATAATTATCCATTATGTCCAACATAATCCATTCTGTTGAAATGATTTGAACTAACTGCACGCCTATTAGCCACAGAGCGTAATTACCTGACAACCCTTGGGGTAATTACGCTATTTGCTATTATTCATTGTAAACTTTGAAAACATAATAAAAGTCTCAAGTTCTGTCAAATGCCCCATGCCGACCCCAAGATTTGGCCCAAATGGCGCCTCTGGAGTTATCTTATTATTGTTCAGTTGAAAATTCTTCTTTATTTCTCTTGGTGGGGGAAGGGGGAGTGAAAGCACTTAGACTTTTGAGGGTACTTATGCATTATAGTGATCACGCTCAAGAAGTTGAGTTGGGTTAATCATAATGAAATATACCAAATTAAGATGAAAATATAATGCTTTAATAACAAAATTAAGGAAACTACTAAAGAGGACTATGGAAAACAGGCTGCCCAGAAAGTATTATATTAAATATTTGACCTAACCAACTCTATATAATAGATATTTAATTACCTGCATAGTATTTTATCTCATTGACGCTAAGCTAATTATCTCTGAGGACACTCAGAGAAACCGGTTTTACGATAGATCAAGAACAACATTGCGGTCGCTATAATACACAAGTATCCATTTGAGAATTGCTGGATCATGCTAATCGAAAGGTACACTTGCATAAATGTTGTATTTAGTTCTTTTATCGTAAATCACTGATGCTTTTTTTAAATAAATTTACTCTAAAATATTATAAATATACAAATTCTTGTCTAACACATATTTTAAATTCTTCTTCTTTTCTTTCTTGTGTCCCGTGGAGCTTGGTCCATACTGAGATGTTCTGGATGTAACTCCTTTCCTCGTTTCCTCTTCTTTTTCATTTCTAGAAAATAATTTTTTTTTCCGTCCTATATTTCTCACATAGTTTTTCAACATTTCCTTTCACCCTTCTAAATTTTCTAATCTTTAAGTACTCATATAATATCCCGATTAAAAACAAGAGCTAAGAGCTCCTATGGCACTTGTGACGAGGTCGGAAGAGCCGAGAGCCAAGAGCTCATAGGGTATGAGCTCTAGCAAAATTATAAGAATCAATAGATTGCTTTAAAAGGAAAATCAGAGGCTTAATGCCGGTCGGGATTTAAGATAAGAGCTCTGAGTCACGAGGTCCTTCTAAATATCAAAATTCATTAAGATCCGATCACCCACTCGCAAGTTAAAAATACCTCAATTTTTCTAATTTTTCCTCTCCCTTCAGCCCCCCAGATGTTCGAATCGGGGAAAACGACTTTATTAAGTCAATTTGTACAACTCCCTGACACGCCTACCAATTTTCATCGTCCTAGCACGTCCAAAAGCACCAAACTCGCCAAAGCACTGAACCCCAACATCTAACTCCCCCAAAGAGAGCGTAAACACCGGGGCGTTGATAAAAAAGGAGCCCCTTTCATTTACGAAGTAATTTCTGTTCGTTTTAAGTAGTAATGTCACTCCTTGCTTTCAGTTAAAAAAACAGTTATCAGTTATTTAATATATAACCAAGTTAAACCTAAGTTGAACGATACTATCACAAAAAGGAGTAGGGTCATCGCCCTTTAAGCCAGGTAATGACCCAAACGTCATTTTATTTTACTGAAAATATTTCTTATTTTGAGATGTGAGCATTTATTTATTATAACTTCAACAAAAAAAGACAGAAATCATCACATTAACCAAAATTAAAAAAAACAAAAACATCCATGAAGGATAGATTGACAGGTTAACATGTATATATATATATATATATATATATATATATATATATATATATATATATATATATATATATATATATATATATATATATATATATATTGATTTAACTCCTGAAAGTCTCACTAATTTTGTATTTATTGAAGTTATGACATAGAAAACTTTAAACTGCACTTGGCTTTCAGAAAAGTGCAAATGACAGTTTGGTCTTCACAAGCCCTAAAGATCTTTATCCCTACTCCTGTTTGTGGTAGTTTTGTTTGGTTTGAGTTTAACTCAATTATATTGTAATTTCTGTTCGTTCTGAGTTTCAATCATTAGTTGATAGGGATTTTTGTTCGTTTTACACTTGAACTACTCTCTGACTTTATTTCTGCTTGTCTTCTTTTTAATTTAGCTTTTTACTTTTCTTTGAAAAACTTGTTTTGATAGTGATTTATATTGCCTTTAAGCTTGGGTTACAAACTTTCTTGCTGCTTGTCCTAGGTTTAATATAGCTTTTTACTTTTCTTTGAAAAACTTTGTTTATGTAATTTTTGTAAATTAATTTAAAAAAGCAAATGAGGGGGATGTCATATCATTTGTGACCAAATAGCACTAATTTACAACAAGTGATAGTAAATTCAAAATTCCAACTATTGTGCAATTCGAATAGCATGAGCCAGCGAGACTTAACTGTTTGATTGCTTCCACCATCCTCCAAAAAAAAATACTAAAGAAAAAAGTCAGCCCTTTCTCAGTCCCTTTATAAACAATAAGAATTCATTCCCGTTATAGGTTTCCTTTATTGATCATTATTCTGATAAACGATAGGGGATATTCGTAATAATTTTATAGACTAACTACAGTTTAAATACATTCTTCGTCTTGGAAAAATTCACTGTGTTTTAGGACACAGGGACATAGCCACTAGATTTGGGAACTCACTTCTTTGTGATTTGTTTGGCCCCTTCCCCTGCAAAATCACTGAACATTCCACAAATACACAGGGCTAAGTTTTTGCCCTTTGAAAGTATAGCCTTAGAAATAGTGTGTTTAAATATTATCCTTAATGGTTTATATTTCGTTTTAGGAATCAAGGTTATCATACACCTGAAAATGTTAGAAAAGGATCTATCACCAGCTACATCCTATAATCTCATGGCCGATATTGTGGGTAGCAAAATGCCTGATCAACTCATTATAATTTCTGGTCATATTGACAGCTGGGATGTAGGTCAAGGTGCCATGGATGACGGTGGCGGTGCATTTATAAGTTGGAACGCTTTGAGCCTTCTTCATATGCTTAATCTACGTCCAAAAAGGACCATCCGCACCATCTTATGGACGGGAGAGGAATTCGGGCTTCTTGGTGCTAATTCCTATTTTGAGAAAAACAAAAGTAATTTGGAAAAATTTACTTTTGTCATGGAGTCAGATATGGGGACCTTTAGGCCTACAGGTCTTATTTTTGGAGGAGGTGATAAAGGAGCTTGTATTATAAGCAAGATCTTAACTTTATTTGAAAGTATAAACGCCACTTCTCTTGTAAGGAGTAGCGACGTTAGTTCCGACATAACTTTTTGGACAGACGCAGGTATTCCAGGAGCTAGTATTTTGAATGAAAATGACAAATATTTCTGGTTTCATCACTCCAATGGAGACACTATGACAGTGGAAAACCCAGAAAGTTTAGATTTATGTTTGGCACTGTGGGCGACCACCGCCTTTGTTATTGCGGATATGGACGAGGATTTCCCACGGAATTGACACTGTTCTCTTCCGGGCTTATAATTTACACGCAATGTCACTTTTTACACTTATAGCGACAATGTATTTCTGGTAGTTTTGTGTAATTTTGCCCATTTCGCTTTACGAATGTGCTTTTTCGTTTTTGTAGTACTTGATCAAAAGAATGTCCATGTAGATGTCAACGAATATTCTTCGGTTTTGTTCGCCAGAAAAATAAAAAATTGTAACTCCCTCTTTAGGAAACAAAAACATAAGGTTCACAAAGTGAACCTCGTCGGTTTATTTAGTGCTCCTTTTTAAGTGCAGATTCCTGTTTGTTTAGGCTCTCATCCTTTGAAAGTAGTAAAATGCTCTTTAGACACTAGAGCTCAATCCTCGGGCCTTGAGTCTCTCTCAGACAATGTGCAATATGACTACCTTTCTTGATAACATTTGGTGGTGGAGTGATGCTGAGGGGTGAGAGGGTACATTTTCAAAAAGATGCTACTTGCGTAACTTTCTGATAAAAGATCGGTAGTGGGGTTGGCTCTAGTCTTATTTGGTTTTAGCACCTTGTCAGAACTTAGGTTGTCATTGCACAGATTTGGAGATCAGCATCAAGTCAGGAATTAACTCGTTTTTAAGATGAGTCACCCACGCCTTTGATTGAGCTAGTTTCGGCACCGAATCAGTCTGCAGCTTAATATATTCCTTGAATCCTATAGATTTAATTCCTTGCATTTTGGTTGTAACAGGTAGCAACAAACCACATTTTCATGCTAAACTGTTAGTTCTGAAGAATCATATATTAGTTTCAGACTGTGTTTTCCTCTGGGGTCTCATTGTTTAGATCTTTCGGGCATTCCGAACGAAATAGAGATGAAATATAAAGATTATAAACATTTTTATTAAAAAAAATACATACTAACGTCTAAAAACATAATTACGGAAGTTTTGAAAGTTTTATCCAGGCATTTCAAAACTAATTAGAGTCACAAGGAAAATAGTGGCAAATAAAGTTTTCGTTTAAAGATATTAATTAAAAAAAAAAATTAACTGAAAGTAAGGAGCAACATTAAAACCTAAAAAGAACAGAAATTATTCCGTATACGAAAGGGGCTGTCCCCTCCTCAACGTTTCGCTCTTTACGCTAAAGTTTGGCTCTTTCTCACAACTCTGTTTTTTGAAACAACAAAAAACATTACCGTAAAGAGCAAGGCATTAGGGAGAAGACAGCCCCTTTCATATACGGAATGATTTCTGTTCGTTTTAAGTTTAAATGTCACTCCTTACTTTCAGTCAAAACATGTTCTTTTTTGTTTAATATTTGAACCTTTTGAATTAATGTAGGTTTTGGTTTTGGCTCACCGTACCTGAATAGTTAAAACGAAATTTGTATATTTATTTACTTTTATTGGCTAAATGGCTTTCTAAAAAATTTGATCGGACTATTTTCACGTTTTTTGGAACTAAAAGTCAAACATTAGCGTAAAAAGTGAGGTACTGAGAAGGGGGCAACCCCCTCATATACGTAATAATTTATATCCTTTTTAAGTTTTAATGTTGTTCCTTACTTTCAGTTGGAAAAAACTTGCTTTTTTATGGCACTTGTTATCTACCAAGTGACATATAGCGATCGCAAATTCTGTCAGTCGGTCTGTCGGTCTGTCTGTCTGTCCCGGTTTTGCTACTTTAGGCAGTTCCAGGTAAGCTAGGACGATGAAATTTGGCAGGCGTATCAGGAACCAGACTAAATTAAATTAAAGATTGTCGTTTGCCCGAATTTGACCATCTGGGGGGGGAGTGGGGGATGGTTAAATCGGAAAAATTAGAAAAAATGAGGTATTTTTAACTTACGAACGGATGATCGGATCTTAATGAAATTTGATGTTTGGAAGGATATTGTGCCTCAGAGCTCTTATTTTCAATCCCGGCCGGATCTGGTGACATTGGGGGGAGTTGGGGGGAACCTAAAATCTTGGAAAACGCTTAGAGTGGGGGGATCGCGATGAAACTTGTTGGGAAAAATAAGCACAAGTCCTAGATACGTGATTGACATAACCGGAACGGATCCACTCTCTTTGGGGGGGGGGGTTGGGAGGGGGGAGGGTTAATTATGAAAAATTAGAAAAATTGAGGTATTTTTTAACTAACGAGAAAGTGATCGGATCTTAATGAAATTTGATGTTTGGAAAAAAATTGTGTCTCAGAACTCTTATTTTAAATCCCGACCTGATCCGCTGACATTGGGGGAGTTGGGGGACCTAAATTCTTGGGAAACGTATAGAGTGGAGGGATCGGGATGAAACTTGGTGGGAAAAATAAGCACAAGTCCTAGATACGTGGTTGACATAACCGGAACGGATCCGCTCTCTTTGGGAGAGTTGGGGGGAAGGGTTAATTCGAAAAAATTAGAAAAAATGAGATATTTCTCACTTAAGAAGGAGTGATCGGATCTTAATGAAATTTCTGATTTAGAAGGACCTCGTAACTCAGATTTCTTATTTCAAATCCCAACCTGATCCAGTGTCATTGGGGAGGGGGGACCGGAAATCTTGGAAAACGCTTAAAGCGGAGAGATCAGGATGAAACTTGGTGGGAAGAATAAGCACAAGTCCAAGATAGTGACTGACATAACCGTACCAGATCCACTCACTTTGGTGGAGTTTAGGGGGGCGAGAATTCGGAAAAATTAGAAAAAATGAGGTATTTGTAACTTACAAACGGCTGATTAGATCTTAATGAAATTTAATATTTAGAAAGATCTTTTGCTTTAAAACTTTCATTTTAAGGTTTGACCAGACCCGGTGACATTGGGGGGAGTTGGAGGGGAAAACCGAAAATCTTGGAAACCGGAAATCTTGGAAAATGCTTAGAGTAGATCGATCAGGATGAAACTTGATGGGAAGAATAAGCATAAGTTATAGATACGTGATTGACATAATTGGAACGGATCCGTTCTCTTGGGGGGGGGAGCTGAGTGTTGTTAATTTGGAGAAATTAGAAAAATTGAGGTATTTTTAAATTAAGAACGGGTAACCGGATCTTAATGGAATTTGATATTTAGAAGGAACTCATGTCTCAGAGCTCTTATTTCAAATCCCGACCAGATCTGTTGACATTGGGGGGAGTTGGAGGGGGAAACCGGAAATCTTGGAAAACGCTTATAAATGTCGTAAATACGCGATTGCGGGAACTGGACTGGATCCGCTCTCTTTTGGGGAGTTAGGGGATGGTGTTTAGTGCTTTGGCGAGTTTGGTGCTTCTGGACGTGTTAGGACGATGAAAATTGGTAGGCATGTCAGGGAGCTGCACAAATTGACTTGATAAAGTCGTTTTCCCCGATTCAACCATCTGGCAGGGTGAAGGGAGAGGAAAAATTATAAATATTGAGGTATTTTTAACTTATGGGTGAGTGATCGGATCTTAATGAATTTTAATATTTAGAAGGACCTCGTGACTCAGAGCTCTTATTTTGAATCCCGATCGGCATTAAGTATCTGATTTTCCTTTTAAAGCAATCTATTTATTCTTAGAATTCTGCTAGAGCTCATACCATATGAGCTCTTGGCTCTTCCGACCTCGTCCCAAGTGCCATATGAGCTCTTAGCTCTTGTTTTATTTAATATCAACCATAAGCCGAAGATATAAAATATCTTTGGTTTGTTATCACGTAAAAATCAAAATTATAAAGCTGCTTAAGACAAAATTAAATGCTGAAAAATATACACAAACAAATTATTGTTATATCGGCCATTATTTAACAAGATTCGGAATTTAGCGTAAAGGACGAGGTATTGACGAGGGGGCGAACTCCCTCATATATGTAATATGAGGGGATTCACCTCCTCATCAGTGCCTTGCTCTTTATGCTAAAGTTCCAATTTTCTAGCAATTCTTTAAGAATGACCCCTGAATCACAAAGGCCGTTTAATTAGAATAAAATTGAAACATTGAAACTACTAAAATGAATTGGAACTACTAAAAATGTTTTTGCGTAAAGAGCGAGGTATTGAAGAGGAGACGAGCCCCATCATATACGTAATAATTTCTGCTCGTTTTAGGTTTTAATGTTGCTCTTTACTTTCAGTTGAAAAAACTTGTTATTTTATTTAACTTCTGATTGTTTTTTTAAATAATACTGGAAAATCCAGCGCCCCCTTCATAGAAATTCTCTTCACCCGTGAAAAATTCCTCCAAGGAAAGATCCTCCCAAGTAACCACCCCAAACACCCCCACAACCAAAAAAAGCCCCCCGAAAACGTCTGTATACTTCCCAATATCCAATGCTATATGTAAACAATAGGCAAAGTTCATAACATGCAGCCCTTCCCCGGGGGACTGTGGGGGATTAAGTCATCTTCAAAGACTAGTTGAATAGTTATTACATTTTTTTAATGAACAAAATGGCTATCTCAAAATTTTGATCCGGTGAATTCGGGAAAAAAATTAACGTGGAAGGGGGCCTAGTTGCTGTCCAATTTTTGTGGTAACTTTAAAAGGACACTAGAACCTTTAATTTCTATTCGAATGAGCCCTCTCGCATCATTATAGGACCACTGGGTCGATACGATCATCCTGGGAAAAAAAAAGAAGTAAATAAACAAATAAACACGCATCCATGATCTCTCTTCTGGCAAAAGATACAGAATTCCGCATTTTTGCAGATGGGAGCTTCAAACCTCTACATTAGGGTTATCTGATACGTTGAAGCTGATGATGTGATTTTCATTAAGATTCTATGGCTTTTAGAGGGTGTTTCCCCTTTTTTCGAAACTAAGGCGAATTTTCTCAGGCTCTAACTTTTGATGAGTAAGACTAAACTTGATGAAACGTATATATTTAAAATCAATATAGAAATCTGATTCTTTTGATGTAACTATTGATATCAAAATTCCGTTGTTTAGGGTGACGGTTACTTGTGAGTCGGGTTGCTCCTTACTTATAGCACGTTACCTCGAACTGTTTGATGGTGACAATAAATTGAAAGTTGCAAATCCATTTTTCTAATAATTTTTCTTTTCCCTTCAGCTTGAATATTTCATTTTATGACAAATAAAAACCAACTGATCGTAATATGTTTCTTTTAGCTTAATTTTGAATTGTTCATTCATAGGGATATCTATTTCTTTTATAAATCTGACCTAATTTTTCATTTTAATTTCTGTTTGTCATTAGTTTTATTTGTTTATTCTTATAAATTTCGGTTTGTTTGAAGTGTGACTTGACTTTGACTTTATTTCTGCTCGTTTTAGGTTTTGATGTTTCTTTTTCTACTTTTCATCAAAAAGTTTTGCAAAACGTCTTTTAAATAGACACATCAAATACTTAAACGCTTCAATTCAAAATAAAAAACAACGCACCAGAAACTCAACCCTGGAAACAACTCAATCTAGTAATCCTAACGCAAAGAATCCAAGGCAACATAAATATCAAAGGCAAAATAACCCAGGGTAAATCAACGAAACCGTCCATATCACGCCATAAAGTCAAACCAATCGAATCAGAATATTGTAAATCCCATTGAGTTCTCGGCAAAGAAGTCAACTCATGAAACTAAAAAGAGTAGCTCAAGCCAGACAAATTAATAAAAAAAGACCCAGCATACGTAATATTGTAACTCCTTCGCATAAAAAACTCGCGGTTTTCAAATGAACTCATCTCACCCAGGAAAGACAGCTAGATATCGAAAGCTCTAAACAGGAAGCTCTGCACAGAAAATTATATCGGTCCAACTCCTTACGACAAACTTACACAACCCAATAAATGAAACAGAACGTAAACATTATTTTCCCAATAAATAAGGAAAGGACTAAAATTAAGGATGAATTCATTGGACAACTAAAGACACGGACATCGGAATGCAAAGACTCAAGGAAGTTAAATCAGCCTAAGAAACTCAACTTAACAATAATTCAATACTTTTCTAGTGTCTTGATGATTTTTGCACTCAAAAAAAGAAAATAAGGAGAAAGAATATAGCAGGAAGAATATATATATATATATATATATATATATATATATATATATATATATATATATATATATATATATATATATATAAAACTGAGAAAAAAAAGCTTGAGCTTAGTGTGATTCCGACACAATTCATTGCTAATAAAAGTAACTCAGAAAAAAAAATGACAAAATAGTATTTCCGTTGAAAGCTACAATTAAACGCTTGTTCATAAGATAGTGCAATAATGTCTAGGAGGGGGAAGAGCTATGCAAGTGTGTCCTCCGGTCTTTGGGAGACTCCCAGTAACTCATAGCAGCCTGATATTTAGGAAGTTTAGGCATCGAGTTAAAATCTGCTGAAGAACTACAGCCAAGCTTACATTATAGAAAAATTTATTTTCAATCAGCAGCATAAAAAAAGTTTTACTTTCCCCGGTAATGCGAACATAATAGTCCGAGTTAAGAAATAGTTGGCTGCATTAAGCCAAAAACTGATTGGTTGGTATAACAGAAGAACAGGTAATTGAATAATAGTGAAACTTGCATAGTTTGAAAATGAGAAGCTAAAACCAGGATTTTAATTTGGTCCATATCTCTCGGCTATCATGTGTTTTTTTTTTTTTGTTCCGCCTGGGACAATATGGCATAATTTGGTCCTACTAACAAGGTTCTTAATTTGAATAATGTTTAATTTAAATTAAGAATCCTTTTAGAAACATTTTGAAGCTGTCATAGCTTTCTCAAATTCAGACTTAATAATTTATTCCAATATGAAGAGACGGGGTACATTTGTGGATTCTCCTATCTGTCATTTGGCTTAGGCCTGAAGATTAAAATGGAACCTTTGAACTTTTTATGCTCCAACTGCTAGAAGGCAAGTTTTGTAACAGCTTCATTCCACTTTTTCGAGCGCAGGAAGATTAAGAAAATACAACTATCCTAAGTATTGTAAAAAAAGAGTAGTATATAAATCTTAATTTATGTATCCACTTAATCATAGATGTAACCAGATATTTTGGTCGTTAAAGCCGCCCTCTCTCTCGTAAAGTTGCTAAAATTAGCTTTGCTTTACTTTGACCATTCGACATAATTCAAGTATTTAACGACTGTATAAGACATGTTGAACGCCTTGGGTGCTAAGCAGAAGAGACTTTGAACCCCTTTAAAATAGGGTAGATTGTGTCAAAACTTCAAACAAGTACACTTAGGACCCTCAAAGGGATTCCATTATATTCATTTTAAGTCTCAGGTAAGGCTTAGAAATTGTGGCCTCTATTTTTCAAGTGGATTTTCATATATCTTGGTTTCAAACATTTCCTAGTAGTGGACAGTAGGTAAAAAGTGACAACTTGCCAATAGAAGTTGAGTCCTATATAACGGAAAGCTGGATACAAAAAGTATATAAAAATATATAAGTATGTCTACGGTGTCTTTCCCTTAACTTCAGATGAGTGTAAAACAAAGGTTTTTCAAATAAAGCAAAGAACGACCTTCAAACTTTAAACCACAGGAATTATTGTGTATACGAGTAGAACTGCCAACAAATGTTTCTTCTTCAGGGATCGTTCTAAGGTAATGGCGAAAAAAACAACCGCTAGTGAAGATTGGGAATTAAAGATGAGGTGGTCCACCTCATATACGAAATAATTTCTGTTCGTTCTAATTTTTAATCTCGCTCTTAACTTTCATTTTAAAACCCTCACTTTTTTCTAATCTATTTTCTTTTGAAATATTATACTTAAATTAACCCTAAATGTGAGGAAGACTACAGCCCTCTGTGGAGCTCGTTTTGTGCATTTGCCTTTCAATTTTAAGGGCAACGTTCCAGAATAAACTGTCGCCTCTTTATTGAGAAGGGAACTTTGCCCCCTTAGCAATCATATTGCACCTTCATTCTTTATTTACCCTTCTTCCTAATGAAGGGAGAGATCGAAGATTGCATCCGAGATCATCTGAACGTTTCTTAAGTTTATCTAAAGCTCTCCTCATAGACAGCTTGTAAACCTAAGCCTGAAGCTTCTTTTATGAGCTTAGATGTCTACCCACCCATAAGAGAATCCATTGTCCAACACTTTAGATGATCATTATCAACTATGACATATTCTTTAGCTTTACTGGATTGATTAAAAAAAAATTTCACATATAAAGGGTACTAAAAATTTTGATTTCTATTTAAATAAGCCCTCTCCCGTTTTTCTAGGACGATTCGTTTGACACGATAACGTCTGAGGAAATACAAACAAACTATCAAATAAACGCGCATCCGTAACCTTTCATCTGGAGAAAAATAATACTAAATTCCTTTTTTTTTTACATAGGAGCTCGAGACGTCAACAACAGGGTTCTTTAATATGCTGAATTTGTTGGTGTGATTTTCGTCAAGATCACTTACCTTTTTGGGGTGTTCCCTTTTTTAAACATACAGGAAAATTCTCTTAGGCGTGTAGATTGTGATCTGAACCTTTAAACCTAATTGAATTTACATATTTAGAAGCAGCAAAAAAAGCCGATACCCTTTCAAATGCTTTGATTACTAATTTGTCCAAGTCGCTGCTTACTTATAGTTCGTTACCATGGACTGTTTGATTAGATAAAATGCGTTCGAGAATATTTCATGTATTTTTAGCTTTTTATTTCAGACTGGTGTCAAGAAGGTCAAAATTCATGAAAAAGTTTTGGTTTTTAAACCAGATATAAACTGGTGCAATGGAAAGTTTTCGAAGCTTCGTTTATTTGTCTTCATTTGAATAAAGAAAGTCATTAGATACGGATCTGCTATTGGCGCCAATTTGGGTGATGGGTTATCCCTCTCCCCAATGGTCCTTGAGACCAGAAGAGGGTAGACCGTTGTTATCTCTAGATTTTGAAAAATACCTCTTTTGGTATTTTCACTGAAAAAATACCCCCTCTAGATTTTGAAAAATATTTTTTTGTGTATTCCTTTAAAGAAACAACAGAAAATCCTTGCCGCTCTACATTTTCGTAAATTGGTGTCTCTAGAATCTGTATTTCTCAGGTTTAGACTTCATAAACAAGATAGTCAAATAGTTTATGGTAAAGGAAAGAGCTATTTGGCCCAATAGTAGCCGAAACTCATTAGAAACGGATATTGATAAAAATAAATGAATCAAAAGAATTGAATTTTCACGTTGATTCTAAATATATATCATTCATTAAGTTTGATGTTACCCGTAAAAAGCCATCAGCCGGAAAATTTGCTTTATTGTTAATAAGACCAGAAACACCCCGAAACTTCAAGCGGTATTAATGAAAATCCCACCATCAGATTCAAGGTATCAGAGAGTCCTGCTGCAGAAATCTCAAGCTCCCATCTGCAAAAATGTAGAAATTTGCATTTATCCCATGGGGGCATATAAGGTTTTTACGGAAAGGATGGTCGTATAAACTTTGGAGGAGGCTTATTCGATCGGTAATAGAAAGTTCTATTTCCCTTTTAAGAGTAAAAACAGGCCGGAGGACAACAAGCCTCCCCCCCCTTGTGCCCTCTTCCCTATATACATTCAATCAATATTTTGAGAAAATCGATTGAGTTCCCCTCCCCCCAGAAAAGAAATACTTATTAACAATATTTTATTCCAAAAACTACTGTAACTTACCCTTGATCCTCCATGGGCTAACCAGCCCCTGCCAAGAATAAACCTATTAACGACATTTTATCCCAAAATTTATGGGACCTGACCCCTGATATGATCCCCCACCAAAAAATTGGTGCTATTTTTGCCAAAAAATCACGGGAGCTGACCCCTGGTCCTCCCTCCATTGCCTGCCCCCCCAAAAAAACTTATTAACGATATTTAGTTCCAAAAATGATTTGAAGTGACCCCTGGCCCTCTTTCTATGTCTCACACCCTCCCCCCTAAAAAAACCTATTAGCAATTGTTGTTATTCCAAAAATCACGGGAGCTGACCCTTGGCCATCCCTCCATGGCTTGACCCCCCTTCCCTAAAAAAACTTGGTAACGATACTTTATTCAAAAGTCATGGGAGTTAACCTCTGCCCCTCCCTCCATGTTCCAATCCCCCCCCCTAATAAAGCATGTTAACGATATTTAATTCCAAATATCATGGGGACTGACCCCTAGCCCCCCCTGCATGGAGTGATCCCCTCATAAAAAACAACATAAATTACCTAGAGAATTTTGTTCCGGGAGCTGATCTATCAACATAGCAGAAAAACATGTAACATTTATTTATACAAATGAATAAATAAATCTTAAAAGGAGTAAAGCTTCAATTAAATATGCAAATCAAGCTTAAAATAAACAAGCATCTCCTGCTATTGAAGTATAAATGAAATCTAAAAGCAACAAAAATTAAATAAACAATTATAGCATACAAACTTACAACAGGTACTAATATAAATGAATAAATAAATCTTAAAACGAGTAATTGAACATTCAAACCAAGCTTAAAATTAACAAAAATTACAAACAAGAGTTTGGGTAGTGCCTCCTTCCCTTACTGTAAATAGTCTAAAACCTACTGCGTCTTTGGCGCTTTATTGAAAACTATGTGTCTTTGAAACTAAAAGACGAGTGAAGTTCCTTACAGTTTAAATGTTGCATATTCACTCTATTTCAACTTCAAATTGCAAGCGAACAATACTTCAATTAGTATACTTCAGTCACAAAAGGGATTGAAGGGTAACTAGCTCCCCCCCACCTCTAAAGCATTTTTACCCGAATGCATCCGAGCAAAATTTTGAGATAGCCATTTTGTTCGAAATAATTAAAAGGTTAAATAACGAAAACTCCGGGTCGACACAACCCCCTAGGGCCTGGGGTAAGTGTTGTAAGTTATGCCCGGGGGGCTAATAAAGTTTAAGTGAAAGGGGTTGTAAACTTCAGAGGGGGCTCATTTGATTGGAAATAGAAAGTTCTTCTTTCCTTTTTAAGATTCAAAAGTAATCAGACGGTTTCTACCCCCTCCCCACACCCTCCTTTACCAAAATGCATGCAACCAAATTTTAAAATAGTACTTTTGTTCGAAATAGCCCAACAATCAGACAAGAAAACTTGGGGGTCAACAGGGGAAGGGTCGTAATTTATGCCCCTAGGCATGTAAGGTTTTTATGGAAGAGGTAGTCCCATAAACATCGGAGAGGATCAAATGATAAAAGATTGAAATTTTTAGTTCCTTTTTTAAGAGTAAAAAGTTAACGGAAGGCAAATAGCTCCCCTCCTCCCCGTTCCTTTTTTTCCCTAAACGTAACTGATCGAATTTTTCGGTTTCAAAACTGATCAAAGATCATATAACAAAATTCCAGGGTATACATGACCTTCCTGAACCCGGGGGAGAGTGTTGTAAGTTATCCTCCGGGGGACTACAAGGTTTTTTTGAAAGGGACGGTCATATAAAATTTCGGAGGAGGCTCATTCGATTGGAAAATGAAAGTTCTAGTTCCCTTTCTAAGCGTCAAAAGAGACCGATGGACAACTTGTCCCCTTCCTGCCCTCTTTTCCACAAATACATCCATTCGATTTTTTTTTTGAAAAGAATTAATTGAACCCCTCCCCATAAAAAAGAAAGAAAAAACTTGTTAATGATATTTTATTCCTAAAAATTATGGGAACTGACTCCTGGCTTTCCATGGCCCAATCCCCCTTTCCCCCGAGAAAACTTACCAATGAAAAATCATAGGAGCGGACCCCTGGTCTAACCCTACCCCCTCCCAAAAAAAGGAAATTAATTAACAATATTGTATTCCCAAATTCATTGGAACTGACCCCTGGCCCTCCCTCCATGGCCCGACCATCTCCCCACAAAAAACTCATTAACGATTTCTTATTAAAGAAAATGATGGGTTCCGATCCTTGGCCCTCCTTTAAATGCCCCTCCTCCCAAAAAATTAATAATGGTATTTTATTCTAAAAAACCATGGCAGCTGATCTTGGGCCCTCCCTCCTTGGCCCTGCCCTTTCCTCCCCCAAAAATAAACTTATTACCGACACTTTATTCGAAAAGTCATGGAAGCTGACCCCTCGCCCTCCCTCTATAGCCGTCCCTCCTTGGCCTGATCCCTTGTCCCCCAAAAAACTTGTTAATGGTATTTTATTTCAAAAATAATGGGTGCTGACTTCTAGCCCTCCCTCCCTGGCCTTTCCATAAAAAACACAAAAACTTATTAACGATATTCTATTCCAAGAATTATGAAAGCTCACCCTGGTCCTCCCTCCATGGCCCGACTCCTCCCCCTCCCAAAAATATTGGTAATATCTTATTTCAAAACTTATTGGAGGTAACTCCTGACCTCCCATGGCCCACCCCCTCCCACCAATACGAAAAATTAACGACATTTTAATCCAAAACTAAATTTCTAAATATTTAAATATCCGAATATACAAAAAGAAATGTTTTGAAATAGGGAATTTCGAAAAACTTGAAACTTTGGAAATCGAAAATGAACAGAAATTAATTTGCAAAAACTTTCTTAATTAGAAGTTTTTTAAAGAGAAGGAAAGACCATATTGAACTTAAAATCAGAAGCAATAAAAACCTACAATAATTCAAACTCAAAACGATCAGAAATTACTATTAAAGAAAAAATGAAACCGAAAACGAACAGAAACTAAATAAACAGTAGTAGCATAAAACATGCGACAGTTACTTATATAAACGAAAAAATAAATCATAAAAAGAGTAAAGTTCAGATTGAATATGCAAATCAAGTTTAAAGCGAACAAGGATCTTTGATATTGAAGCATAAGTGAAACCCAAAAGGAATATAAATTAAATAAATAAACATAGCAACCGAACAAACAACATGTACTAATATAAAAGAATAAAAAAATCTTGAAACAAGTAAAACTTAAATAGAATATGCAAATCAATCTTAAAATGAGCGAAAATCACTACAAACAAGAGTCTGGATACTTACTGCCTCCTTCCCTAACTGTAAAAGTCTGAAACCTATTGCGTTATTGGCCCTTGACTAAAAATTATTTTCTCTTGAACAGTCTTTGAAAGAACTAATAAAATCAAAATGAATATTTGATATATAATGATATTGATTGTTCAAAGCTCATCAGTTCAAGATTTTATTTCACTGTAATTTTCCTTCTCAACACTGTAATAACTGAAAAAGAAAATATTTTAAATATATTTTGTTTTCAGTGAAGCGCAAATGACGCAGTAAGCTAACACAGATAGTAGTAAAATTGGTTTATTACCAAGATCGGACCGATCACCAATTTTTAATAAAGAAGTAATCTTTGTACGTTTAAGACAATCCGGAAACATACCTTTCTGAAACCACTGATTAATCAAAAACATAAAATCTGACTGAATCAAACTAAAACAAACGTGACAGCTTTTATAGGAACAAGATAAATACCGACTGCAGAATTACTAAAACTCCGTCATGGTCACTGATTTAAGATGTAACGAGAATTCGACCTCTTCTAGTAAATATCTCTAAAACTTATTTTCCATTGTAGCGCTATAATGATACTCAGTCACTTTTTCGGGAATATTGGTGAAATTGTCACAAGACATGGGCTAATTATGTCTAGAAATCTTTCATTTTTCTTAAAATACCCTTCATGTTTTTGCAGAACTTCCCTCACCTCACTTAGTCTTCTCTTTATAATAATCTTTCTTGACTCTTCTCAGAACTAAAAAAAAATATTATGCATACAGTAGCGTCTTTCTTCTATATAAATTCCCTTTACAGGCTTCTTATAAAGCAAGTGAGGTTTCTCTACACATTTAAGGAGAGTGCAACTAACCTACGGTTTGACGGAATCAACATATCAACCATTCCTTTTCTTTTGAATACTTGCTGTATGAAAAGCATTTAAAATCAAATCATACTTTCCCCCAAACTCTTTATTAATGTCAAGGTTCGGATTATTTATTGTCATCTTCTTTTGCTCAAACATATTTTCAGACCTTAAAGTGTAAAGTCGCTCAGTACGACCGTATTCTTGTTCCATGATTTTTGCTTCCCTTCTTGAAGGCTTCCGACCGATATATGTGACACGACTGCGTAATGATCTGACACGTCATTAACTAGCATTTTAGGGTCTCTCACCTGGTGGCTAGTGAACCAGTTATCAAGCAAAATTGCTTAATTTCATGTAACTCTAGTTGGTTGGTTAATAGCTGCATACAACCCAAAGGACATCATCAAGCTACAAAATACAGAAGAAATGTGATTATGCTGAATTTGCATCAAGTCGATGTTGAAGTCCCTTCAACATAGTATGCATTTTTCCACTGGTAATTTTTCTAACTGCTCTTCAAGTCAACCCTTAAAAGTCTCAAAACTGTCGGAAATGGGTCTATACATAACACAAATAATCAAACGTTCTCTTTTCACTTATGTTACTAGAATCAAAGACTCGAAAATAATTTCAACATTTACTAATATCGGTCCCTACCTTAAAAGGGAATCCCTCCTTAACGCAAGCCGCAATACCATCATGCTGGCGAATCTTACATTGCTGCACAGCCAGTTGCACAAACCCTCAAAATTTAATAGCGAAGTCGAATGATCCCTCAGCGATGTCTCCGTCAGAGCCAAAACGTAAAAATTGGAACTCTGAATCAATTATACAAGGAAAGTAAAAGATAGTAAAGTCCCTGACAGTTTGAATGTTGCATATTCACTCTATTGCTGAATACTCTTTTGCACTTCAAATCGCAAGTGCACACATACTTACTATTACCAATCCTAAAAAAACTATTACTTACATCGCAATCAAAATCACAGTTCAGGTAATCATTACACTCTTCATTAAAATTTACCAGGCTACTCTCCATTATATGCAAACTATTAAGGTCCATAGATTAATGTTTTTAATTTAGGCGCAGATCGATATAATTCTGAAAAATAACTCAGCACCCAACCCACAACTAAAACTAACAAATAATCACTAGAGTTTACTTGCATCAATTTTACTAACATAACTCTTCCAAAATTATCTACTCTACTTCATAAATATATCCTTAAAGTAACAAATGCCTCACAAATGCAACGAAAATCAAAACCAAACTTAGTTCATTATTCATGGGAATTTGTTTGTCCATCACCATGGTTCTTACTTCGGAGACCTACTCTGCCATGAAGCCAATCTTGCAAACACGTTACGTTACCAAACTCATTCTCTTCGATTTATTCTCTATATTAGGCATTTGTTTGTTTTTTTCCAGGGATGATCAAATCGCATCAGTGATTCTAGAAGATCAGAATGGGGCTCGTTTTGTTGGAAATCAAAGTTCTACTGCAGTTTTTAATCGATCGAAATTATTATAGGGTAACTAGCCCCCCTCCCACACCCCTTTTCCACAAAGACACCCGATCAAAATTTTTCGACAGCCATTTGACTCTGCATAGTTGAAAGGTCCAATAACTGTGACTTTGGGTATGACACGAATTGGCAGCTAGCGAACTCCTTCCCTAGTATAAGGGCTCTAAGTTACGCAATTTGCAGACTGTTCACTTATAGTATTTGTTATATTGGCAAATGTACGGAGATTTTCGGGGAAGTAATTTCTGTGGGGAGGGGATTTTCTATGGAGAGGAAAGTCTCCTGGGGGAATTTTTTAGGGGATATTTTACACGTGGGGTAGGGAAGGGGATTTGATGGCTTGATTTCAAAAACGGTCAGAAATTATCTAAAAAAAAGTTTTTTTGGTTGAAAGTAAGGAGCAACATCAAAACCTAAAATTAACAGAAATTATTCCGTATGTGTCGGGGGATGTCTCCTTTTCAAAAATAGCTCTTTACGCTGAAGTTTCAATTTTTATTCACAATTCTTTAAGAAACACTGCTCAAACACATGGCTCTTTGAATTTAAATGAGAAGTATTTTTAAAGAACTTTAAGACTTCAGCCTAAAGGGCGAGGGTTGAGGAAGGGACAACCCTCCTCCTTAGAGGGGTATCTTTTGTTCGTTTGATTTAATATGCTGCTCCTTAATTTCATTAAAAAAGACAGACTTTATTTTATAGAATAAAGCACAGTGGCCTTTGAATCTAAATGAGAAGTATTTTCAAAAAACTTTAGGACCTTAAAGAAAAGACCGAGGGTTGAGGAAGCGGCAGCCCCACAAGTCCCACTAGGCAGCGCTCTATTTTTTTCGCTTTTGTCTCCCTATGTAGATCCACCAATCTCTTTTTTCTAGCCCCAAATCCTACACAGAGCCTCAACTCTCTTTTTGGCGTCACTATACTGGCAGAAATTGTATTTCTCAACTTTCAAACAGTTCGTAGTAACGAACTGTAGTTAGGAGCGACCCGGCTCAATAGTAACCGAAACTCTAAAAAATGGAATTTTGAAACCAATAGTTACATCAAAAGAAATCGCATTTAATGCTGATTTGAAATATATAAGTATTATCAAGATCAGTTATACCCATCAAAAGTTACGATCCTGAGAAAATTTGGCTCATTTTAGAAAATAGGGAGAAACTCCCCCTAAAAGTCATAGAATCTTAACGAAAATCACACTATCAGATTCAGCGTATCTGAGAACCTTATTGTAGAGGTTTCAAGCTCCTATCCACAAAAATGTGGAGTTTCGCATTTTTTGCCAGAAGACAGATCACGGATGCTTGTTTATTTGTTTTTTTTTGTTTTTGTTTTTTTTTTTCCAGGGGTGATCGTATTGACTCAGTAGTCCTAGAATGTCGCGAAAGGGCTCATTCTAACGGAAATTAAAAGTTCTAGTGCCCTTTCTAAGTGACCGAAAAAATTGGAGGGCCCCTAGGCCCCATCCCACGCTCATTGTTCCCCAAAGTCACCGGATCAAAATTCTGAGATAGCCATTTTATTCACCATTGTAGAAAAACCTAATAACTATGTCTTTAGGGACGACTTACTCCCCCGCAGTCCCCGTGGGAGGGGCTGCAAGTTACAAACTTTGACCTGTGTTTACATAGAGTAATGGTTACTGAGAAGATTACAGACGTTTTCAGGGGGATTTTTATGGTTTAGGGGGAGAGTTGAGGGGGGAGGTTACTTGGGAGGATATTTCCATTGAGAAACTTATCATGAAAGTAAGGAGCAGCATTAAAACTTAAAACGAACAAAAATTATTACGCATATGAGGGGTTTACCTCACCGTTATACCTCACTCTTTACGCTAAAGTATTTTTAGTAATTTCAACTATTTATTCTACGGCCTTTGTGATTCAGAGGTCATTCTTAAGGAATTGGGACAAAATTTAAGCTTTAGTGTAAAGAGCGAGGTATCGACGAGGGTTGAACCCCTTATATACGCAATAAAAACATACGAATATAGAAGTTCGTTACATAAGTTAATTCGTAAATTACGTATATTTTTTACCAATGAAAACGTTTGTAAAAAATTAAAAATTCTAGTTGCTTTTTTAAGTGATCGAAAAATTGGAGGGCAATTCGGCCTCCTCCCTCGCTCATTTTCTCAGAATCTTCAGATTAATTGCAATTAATTGATATGCAAATTTCTTTTAATTATTCATCTGCGGAGAGCCAAGACCAAAACATGCATTAATTCAAAAACGTCCAGAAATTAAATAAAAAAAACAGGTTTTTTTTTAATGAAAGTAAGGAGCAACATTAAAACTTAAAACGAACAGAAATTACTCCGTATATGGAAGAGGTTTTCCTGCTCAACGCCCCGCTCTTTATGCTAAAGTTTCTTACTGTTTTAAAAATAGAGTTAAGAGAAAGAGACAAACTTTAACGCAAAGACCGGGGCAGGAGGAAAAGCCCCTTTCATGTATGTAGTAATTTCTGTTCGTTTTAAGTTTTAATGTTGCTCCTTACTTTCATTTAAAAAAACTTGTTTTTTTATTTAATTTTACTGGTAGGAGCATTCATAGCGCTAATGTTTTTTATAAGTTGTATGTAAACAAATGTCTTCTGACCTTTTAATCTGGGAATTCTACAACATGCAAACAGAGCCGTTATCCAGCTAGAGTAGAGATTTACATATTACCTAAGACTATTAAAAACTTTCCAATTTATCAAGTTACACCAAATTTCCTTATTATCAGATTTTCTAAGCTTTTTTTTACATGTTGCTTGCAATAAACTTTGTATTTTTTGTAAGTGGGTGGTATATACCAAGACTATGGTTTTACCTATAGGCTAGGACTATTTAAAACATTTTAAGGAATAAATTTACACCGATTTTCTTTATTATTAGGTTTTCATTTTCAACATTTCTTTTTTTTTAGCTTTGCGTACATTCCACTACCAAGCAACACTATTCAAAATTCCTTACAAGTTTTTTTTCATATTTTATTATCTTCTCGGATTTCTTAGAACCATATTTTGTGAGTTTTTTTTAGGGCGCTAACCTTTCTAGGTTTTGAGGGTTGGACTGGGTTGAATCGTGATTTCACATTTTCTTTATTATAAGATTTTTTTCAAATTTATTATTTTCTTGGATTTAATGGACTCATATTTCGCAAGTTTGTTTTAGGACGCTAAGCCTTCAAAGTTTTGAGGGTAGGACCGTCATTTCATTTTTCTTCAATATAAAGTTTTTTTTTCATTTTTATTATTTTCTGGGATTTAATGGATTCAGATTTTTCGAGTTTGCCTTAAAGCACTAACCCTTCTAGATTTTGAGGACTGGACCGTGATTTCATTCACCCTCTTATACCTTGTGACAGCGTAGTGGATAAGGCCGTGATTCTTGATCAAGAGTTTTCAGGTTCAATCCCGCGTTTCGCAAAGAAATAGCAATGCCTAGTAGATGTTTCATAATTTTTAAAGCCTTCCTGGCTGAGTAGTTGGCGCGCTGGTGTGGGAATTCTGTGTCCAAGGGGCACGGGTTCAATCCCAGTTGTGACCAGTTATTTAGTTTGGGATGGGGGTCAGTGGCGTGACTCTGTAAGCTCAGCCAGAGTCGACCCAGCTCTAAATGGGTACCTGGAGAAATCTGGAGAAGGTAAGAAGGAAGGGTGTGTGAAAGCACAAGCTGGTTGGCCCCCAACTCCCCTTGCACTTTCTGGCCGAGGGGCCATGAAACGGAGATCAGCACCACCGTTTTGGACGTTAAGGGTCTAGTGCCGTCTTACTTACTTACTTACTTGTAAGACTTTTTTCATATTTTATTATTTTCTCAGATATAATTGGCTCAGATTTTGTGACTTTGTCTTTAGGCACTGATCCTTCTAGGTTTTTAGGGTTGGGCCGTGATTTCATTCTTCTTTAATACAAGTTTCTCTCGCATATTTTATTATTTTCTCAGATTTAATGGACTCAGATTTTGCAAGTTTGTCTTAGGGCGGTAATTCTTCTGGGTTTTGTGGTTGCACCGTGATTTAATATTTCTTTAACGTAAGTTTTTTTTTACATATTTTATCATTTTATCGGTTCTAATTGACTCGAGATTTTGCAAGTTCGTCACAGGGTGCTAACCGTCTTAGGTTTTGATCTCACGCTTTGCAGCTTAAATTTTACCGTATTTCAATCTTTTAGGTTTTTTTTGCTTCAACATTAAATTATATCCGAATATTTCCTGTATGCTTGATATTTGGTCTTTTTTTAAAGAAGAACGCTCTATATCCCACTCTGGGGCCTGGGCTCTTCATACCATCCTATTCTTTTAACTCACACTTTCTAACTTTGAGTTTTCCGTGTACCAGTGTTTAAAGTTTTTCATGTTCCGCGTCATTAAATTCTAACCGACTATTTGCAGTATTTCAAGATTTTGTCCTTTTATTAAATAGAAAATTCCATCCAAACTGAAGGTCTGGGATATTCTAAAATTTCGGCCCATCATACCATTCTTCGCTTTTTATCTTACACTTCCTAGTTCAATTTTTACTGGATTCAAATCTTTAAGATTTTCTGTTTTCTCTTTATTAAATCTAACCGACTATTTCCCAGATTCGAAAATTTGGTCTTTCTTCTTGGAGAAATCTCTATATCCCACTCTGGGACCCAAGCTTTTCTGAAGCTTGGGCTTATCATAAAATCCAATTCTTTTTATCTCAGACTTTCTAACTTTGTCTTACCGTATATCAGTGTCAAAGGTTTTTCAAGCTTTGCTTTATTAAATTCTAACCGATTATTTCTCGTATTTTAAGATTTGGTCTTTTTTTGAAGGAGAACTTTCTATATCCAACACTGGGGCCAGGGATATTAGGAAATTTGGGCCTATCATATCATTCAATTCTTTTATTTATCACACACTTTCGAACTTAAATTCTACCGTATTTCAATTCTTAAGTTTTTTCTGTTTCCACTTCATTAAATTCTAATAAATTTTTACCCATATTTTAAGATTTGGTTTTCTTAAGGAGAACTCCCTGGTTTGTTTTGTTGAAAGTTATTTACTGAGCCAAGTCTCTTAGACTTTTATAAGTGTGTCTTGTCTGAAATCTATGCTAAAACTGGACATTTAAAGGTCGAGAAAGCCTTTCAATGATTCTTGACTAAGAAACCATATCAGAAAGTAGAAAAAAAAGACTAAATTCAAAAGTGTTAAATTTAAAAAAAGTTAAATTCATCACACTGAATTAAAAAAAAAGTAAAAATCAGAACAATAAATTAAAAAAAAGTAAAACTCTCTATATTGAAATACTAAAATACCCAAAAATGAAACACTTATTCTTTAAAAGGCCGTTTTGCCCCCTATCGACGACCCACTGCGGTGGGGAGTAGTCGTTTCTCATTGCTTTTTGTGAAATGCCTATCCCACCGTTCCCGTGACATCCCTATCCCTGCTTTTTGTGATATCCCTATCCCACCATTCCATGACAAACAGCAGGTCCATGTTATGCAATAGGGAATATTTTCTAAGAGATGTGGGTGCTACGTCATAGAGAATATTTTCTAAAAGACGCAGGTGTCTGTTACGTCATTGTGTATGTTTCCTAAACGATGCATGCGTTTATTCCTTTATAGTTTATCTGAGTGCTTAAAAAAACCGCGCGGGCCAGGGCTTCTTTACTTCATGATTTCTTTGGTTGCTACGTCAAAGAGATTGCTTGTTACCTAATAGAGAGTCTTTAAAAACCTACGAGGGCTTGCCAAATTGTGATTTCTGTAGTTTTGACGTAATAGGGATTGGGTTTTACCTTATAGTTTTTTTATTCTTCAAAAAACCTTCAGGGGTCCGAGCCAAATCAGGATTTCTTTGATTGTTACATAATAGGGCTGGGTGTGAACTAATAGAGAGTTTCTAAAAACCTAAATTGGTCATTCCTAATGTAAGGGCTCGGTCCTTACATCTTCCCAATGTTTTATGCTTTACAGCCATTTCGTCTCAACAAACAACAGATTTTTGCCGCCATTTTCTATGACCAGAACCGTTATAAACATCTACTGACTTCATGGAGAAAAAGGTCTGTTTGTATGCAATTATCTCATTATTTCCAGGAAACAGAAGCGTCAAGTGATCCACTATTATTCTATAGGGAACCGAGTAATTCCCAATTTCTCTGCGAGATATAAAAACGGATACTAGAGTGGAATTTCCGTCAGTCTTGTGTAAGATCTTGAAAGTGATGAACCAATATTTTAGAAAATAGATAAAACTCAAAGATACCAACAGGTAAGCCTCTCTATCTATATACCCCCTCCCCACACCAAAAAATGTGTGTATATCAACCTTGAACTGATATAACTCCCTCTATTAGATAAAGACGTAAAATCCTAGCCCCGCAACTCATAAAAACTTCTTTGAAGTATATTCTAGCAGGTTGGTAAAAAAGACACAAACTGGTACGCTGGGTTAAACTGTTAATGATATGTTCCATCATGTAAAGGCTTAGTTTCTACCGAACAGTCGGTATTGTAATAATTGCATAGGGGGAATATCCTTACCACCTGCTAAATTTGACCTTTAGATAATACAAGCGAATCGCAATTTAGAAATATTTTTTCTGATAAGTTTGGTGGATTATGGCTAATCGCAAAAATAAGGGGGCTTGTTCCAATTATGAAAAAAGGCGTAAATATTCAAAGAGAAAAAGCATATTTACCCTCACTAAAATTTTCAGACGGCTGAATAATGCAAAATTTTTTAAAGATTTTTTTTTACTTTTCTTTTAAAAAGTTTCTTTTATCTTCGCGAACCATGAAAACTACTTTTAAGCCTAAATACTTACATATAAAATGGACAATTAAACTTGGAGAGCAGTTTACGATAGTTTCTGACAATGATAAAGAAGGGGGAGAGTAAGTAGGCACCACGGCAAAGGAGGTGATTGATTCTTCTTTTTTGGAATGTTCTTCTATTAGTTTTAAACGCACTTTTATAGCTCAAGTATGAAGATTGTTTTCTTTCACTATATTAAAATATTTAGAGTCTATGATATTTGCTAATTCAAATTTTTCCGTTAAATATCCCATTTTTGGCTCACTGAGGTTAAGGAAATCCCTTAAAACCCCTATTAAAGTTTAAAGTCATCTTAGAGCAAAGTATTTCAGCATCATTTGCCATCCATAGTCCCGTGTCATTATGACATGTTTTGGAGCCACCCACTATCAAGGTGGCTAGGGAAGTAATAAGATTATTTCTGAAGGCTAAGATGATTTTTAACCATATGTGTCCTTTTTATAAAAACTAGTCCCATAATATATATTTTTTCACTTCATGGGAAACTAATATTATATTTCCTTTTAAAGAAAATTCAGAGGGAGAAGCTCCCCCTAAGAGAAGCCGAGGAATATTCAATAAGATGAGAACTCATGCCTCTCAAGACCTTTGGCCCTTCAAGACCTTCAGTAATCGTGTTTGGCAGGAATCCCGCCCCTTCTGCCCTCTGTAAGAAATATAGTGATTTTGCCAGAGCTTCAAGACCTGTGTCCGATGGCAGTGAAGAAGCTGGCCCATCAGGACCTGCATTCCACCTGAAAAGCCATAATGTGGAGCCTTCTACCCTCATGTAAGATGGAGCTGTCAATCTTCAAAATTTTTTCATATTCTTTCATGAAACTTATGGGGAGCCTAACGATAAAAAGTGGTTGGTACATTCAGTAATGGCTCCGTCCATTGAATCGGTTAAACCCTGGGTATGACTTCTTTATGATCCTGCCCAAGACTCTGGTCCAGTTGAACATTTCTTCCCAATTCCACATATTAGTCAGGTTTTAAAGTAGGATAAAAATTATAATAAAGGGAAGACATGCTAATATTGTCCAATGTGTTTATATAGATTCTATATAGAATTAAAATTAAAACGTCCCTTGAGCCACTGCAAGTGTCATGGATACCAGTCGGTGGAGACAGTTTAGGGTGACCGTTCCATATTGCGGTTTAAGAATTTTAAGAATTCGCTCTTGCAGAGTGACAAGGTGGCATTGGGTATCGAGGCCAAACTCATGGATGTGTGCGATTCGTCGAACTCGAATCGTGTTAAAAAAACATGAAGCCATTGCAGTCTCTTATACCCACACACAATGAGACTCGAGTATTACCATGCAATTGGTAGAGGTGTTTGAGACACTTAGTAAGTTATGATGTGTAAGCACAGCTATGATTGCACTTATTGAAGAGCCAAGTAGTAAATTTCACTACTGTGCAGTGTAAACTGTCGAATAACTCTATACCCAGAAGACGGGTTAGCAATTAAAAATAAAGCTATGTGGTGGGTATGTAAGAAAAAAATTGTTGAGGGTAGTAGAGAAATGTAAGTCCGCAACCATGATCATTTAAGCAATCCAATTTTATCGGGAGGGAGTAACTTTTGTGGACTGGCTCATAAATTTTGTAATGTAAAAGTTAAACAGTAATACTTTCTACAAGTTTACTTGCACAATTCCAACTACGATTTAAAATTCATAGGACCAGCTTCGGAAAATTTGTAGAAAGATGAAGTTGTAGATAGCGCAAGAGCAGATGGGTCTTTTTCATATAATATCTTACTCAAATCATCTGAGAAGTTGCTGCTCTTAGAATTTAAATGCAAAACACATAAAAAACAATAATATTTACTTGTATAAAATCCGTTTTTTAGATTCCTTTAGTTTTTCCCTGAATCTTTAAACGCAAAATTATTTTAAACTCATATAATAAGAGTTGGCATTTTTGCAGATAGTTCAAATTGTATATGGCACGTGGGTAGATGCGTCTTTTCCATATGACATCATACTCAAATCTTCTGAGAAGTTGCTGCTCATAGAATTCAAATGGAAAACATTAAAAATAATATCACCTACTTTAATAAAATCCGTTTTTTAGATTTTCATAGTTTTTTTCTCCAAATCTGTGATTCAACTCATTCATGTACAGAAAAGCAATTATTTTCTGTATAAAAATATACAGAAATATCTGTAAAAGCACATATCTGTATAAGCACTACAGCTACAACTCGAGGGTACGTGAAGAAAAATTGTCACCCATCGAAGCTTTTTATGATTCACTTCCCAATTTTAAATGCACCACTGCCGACTATGAATTTTCTAACAAGTTTGGACCAAGAGAGGGGGTAAAACTGGGAGCATTACTGTCAAATGTACCGGGGAATTGATGTATTGACGTTGTTGGATATTTTCCGTTACAACACGGAGAAATTTACGAGGACTTTGGGTTGGATTTAGGGTATTATTTTTCAACTCCTCCTCTGGTAATGGATTTAATTCTTAGAATCAGTAATGCGAAAATAGGTCTGATCATCGACCTTGATTAGCACTTTTTTAAAGAGAGTTACATGTGCGGAGGGTAATTTTATCACAGAATCGCATCCTGGAAACTGACCCAGCTGGACAAAGCACCGGTTAAAATTTGAATGTGGTATTCCTGGATATGACTTCCTTCTATCCACAAGTAACGTCTTACTTCTCTGTACCGTATGGGAATTACACATGGCTAGACAATCCTTCTGCTCCAAATTTCTCTGACACTTCCACTGTTGAGGAGAATGGACCACAAAGATAGTGTTTCAAAATTGATGGTGAAATACCAGTGGAACTTTATGACTTGGTAAAGGATTTTGTTTTCCCGTGCAAAAATAGATCGGTGCCTAGGGATTTGTGGAGTCTCTATAAATTATCTTTGGTAGAGGATGGTGGTATGCACTGGACACCTTCAAAACAAATGCTTATTGCCGACCTTAACCCAAAACAGAGCATTGTTGCACAGCATGTTCTTTTGTGATGGATGCTGGCAAACGCCTTTAAGGTCACAAAGATTCATAGAGCTCTCCAGTTTTATAAAAAGCGATACATGAAGACGTTTATTGAAACTTTTGTCAGTAAACGATCTGAGGCAAAGACGAAGGTTAAAAAGAAATCTTTAAATTTATTTTAAATTCAGGCTTCGGTAAGATGTGTGAGAACGCAAAAGGAGTTGTTTTGACGTTGTGACCGACCCAAAAGACTGTGTCCGAATCATTGCAGATCCATATTTCACATCGTTCACTATCATAGACTCAAATATTTTCTTTTTATATAAAAGAAGTGTAGTTTTAAATAAAAACATTGCCGCTGGCAGTACCATATAAGAAATTTCAAAATAACTCATGTTTGAGTTTTTATAATGTGTGTAAGCCCTAATGGTTGGGGAAGGGACAAGCTCAAGTTTTTTTTTTACAGGGATACTGTTTCATTAATGTTAAGAGTTAAAATAGTAATTTCATTAGACGATTTGGAAAACGGTACGCACATTAGCTCTCGAATGGACTACACCAACTGGGACGATTCCATTTAACCAGAGTTAGTGATGTGCCGTGGCCAAAGAAAGTTTTCGTTTTTAAAATCTGAGACGGGGAGCAACCAAATATCCAAAGCTGTACTTGCAGGTCCGAAGATGTCCGCACAATGAGTATATCAAAAAGTCCACAAGGGATGCATCCACACTCTGTAAAAGAAAATGTTGACACAAGGGCTTATACGAACTATATAGAAAATAATTCAGTTCCAAGAACGAGTGTCAAAGCCATTCGCTCTTTAGAACTTAAACTATAGTATACAGCTTAGAACTATACAGCTCGAGCCAAAAAAATGCCATGTCGACCATGTCTGATAAAGTCTGGTTGCACACAGCTGGTGTTTGAGTACTACCACAGGAAGATTTTCTTACTTCAGATCGAGACTTATGTATAGAGCACAAATGGTGTCTCAGTCTAGAGAAAGCTCAGTAGGTAATGGGGGAGGGGTCGTTTTTTCTTAGTATTCAGCTCAGCAGTAGCTGAGTGTGTTTCTTGTGTTTTTCTAGTCGTTTTTATTTATTTGTTCATTTTTATTTTGTGCAAAGCGGAATCGTTGTTTTAAAAAGTGCTTAATATTATACTACCATTCACCTGCTTTCAACCACTCCCGTTGCAGCGGGTACCGCACTTTCCGGCCGCCACAGTGGCTGCTACGTCCTCTGAAGAAATCCGGTCACGTCTGGTCCTCTGTGTGGGACCCTTTTCTAAGTACATTTTAAATGTCCAAGAGTTTTTTAATGTCCATGTAAATATGTTCAAATGTCTATTTTTTTTTTTAAGTGCTCATTTTATATAAATACATTTTTTGTTAATTTATAATACATTTATTCTTCTATTAAAAAACTCTATTAAAAACTCTATTTAAAAATATTTTATTTTTTTTAGTATTTATTCAACTGATTGAGGATCGATTCGGTTAGTTTTATTTTTACAACGAGAGGAGTAATATGTATCAATTTAAAACTTCATTCAGATCGTTTCTTTGTGGACCTTAGTTATCTGGCAAAACAACACTTTTAACGAAAATAATTCAAAATTATAATCAAATGTTTTTAGAAGATCCTAAGATTATATATTATTGCTATATTGTGTCCTTAAAGAGTCCTATGATAAAATAAAGACTATTGCAGCGGACATAAAATTCATAAGGAAGAAACTGCGTTCACATTCAAAATGGCTTAAGTATTGAAACTCGTTTATGAAAATATTGGTAAAACGGGAAGTTTAAGCTCCCCCGCAACACTTGTCCGATTAGCCAGAATTGAAAAGAAGTTGGCGACAGAGTATTTACATAATAAACCCAGCTACACTCTCCATTGAAATCATAGAGTTTGCGGTAATCAATATAGAAAAACTATTACGAAAGGAACTATTAAAGTAACTATGAAAGTAAGCTATTACATTATCGAAAGATCTCGTGACTCTGGACAAGATTCAAAGATGTTACAGCAGTCCATACAAGTATATTTTAATTACAATTAGGGTTTTTAGTCGCTAAGCATCTGCCGTTCCATTGCGCTTAAAGAGAGGCTGTGAATTTGCTATAGCTCTTGAATCTTTCTTTGAACAAGATTCTTATAGAAAAATTCAAACAGATTCGGATTGTCCCAATCTGTTGTGAAAGGGGGGACCAATGTCCCCCTTTCACGTATTTTTGAACGAAAAACTAACCAACATATCCACCGCTACAACATAAAGGACACTCAATATATTCTAGTTAATGCTTCGTATGTGGTGCTCTGTCGGTTAATATTAAGAAATGGATCAGAGCCAAACCTTTTTTCATTGCTAGAGGATCACCAAATTCACTTCTTAATGTTAACTGACAGAGATCCACATACGAAGTATTGACAGCAATATATTGAAAGTGTTCTATATTGTAGTGGTGGATGTGTTCGTGAGTTTTTTGTTCAAGAATACGTGGAAGGGGGACATGGGTATTACTAATTCTCGATGTTTTGACAAAGGATGCGTAAAAAAATATTCAATTGTCTAATGAGAAGCCAGGTGCACTGCCTGTATATATAATATGATCCTTGAGACTGAAATCCTTTGTTTTAATAACACGATACTTTAAAACCAATAACCTCGCATAAATCTTCATTGAGGAATATTTCTTTATCATCAAATATATTGTAAATATAAATTCTCCTCTCTTCCGTTATATGGTTGCATGTGAAACCACCCCTTTTTCGACTCGCAATTTTTGTTGATAACTCGACCCCGGTTATGTATATTGTTGTCTTAGGCGTAAGGTATGATGGCAGAGGGGTAATCTTGAGGATCAAAATTTGCCACCAAACCCTCGTAGGACAAGTCAAACGATCTTACTTTTATCTCATACGCACGATTCTTTCTCAAGATATCATATGTTTTCAAGAATACAGTCAACAAGAGCAATTTCATGCCTTCCCTCGAATTTGATAGCGGGGGAGAGTTTTGTCCAAAAATCACTTGTTTTATTCAAGTCATAATAAAGTGGTCAGAAATATTGGATATGAATGTCACATAAAAATCATTAGGCATTGTGAATATCTTCAGTGGCAATCCAAGAATTAAAATCAGAGTTGTATCCTAGCCAACGAACAAGCAAGTGTCTCTTACCCTCGATAGTATAGATCTTTAATATCTTTTCAAATTGATATATATATATATATATATATATATATATATATATATATATATATATATATATATATATATATATATATATATATATATATATATATATATATATATATATATATATATATATATATATATATATATATATATATATATATATATATATATATATATATATATATATATATATATATATATATATATATATATATATATATATATATATATATATATATATATATATATATATATATATATATATATATATATATATATATATATGTATGTACATATATATATATATATACATATATATATATATATATATATATATATATATGTATATATATATATATATATATATATATATATATATATAAGTGGTTTTAACTTTTTTAATTCATGATCATAAAAGCTGCCAAGAATCTCGAAGCCTTTCATATCACGTAGACAATACGTTAGAGGTTTAGCGTATAAGACTTTTGACACTTTATAAAGTTAAGTGGACCACAATTAATTCCCCAATTTCAAAAATATTACTTGTTCCATTGTTTCAAACACTATCAACAACATTAAATTTTCTCTTCACAACCTTTGCTCTGGAATATTTTTTAAAAAAAGGTCAACTGTATTGTTTCTGTGATGAACTTCAAGAGGGATACGATTGGTCAACGGTATACGAGGACGTCAATTATTAATCAACACGATTTTACCTAAATCTTGAATAAAAGCAACAATATTTTTCATTATGCAATACCTCAAGATTAAAAGTCAAATCGTTTTAATTAATTGTTTAATCAATGACACCTTTATCGAACTCTGATTATGATGGAGCATTGTACTATATTTCAATAGAATATTTTTTACAGAAAAATAAAAAAAATTGACTATCCCGATCTGTTTGAATTTTTCTATAAGAATCTTGTTCAAAGATAGATTCAAGAGCTCTAGCGAATTCACAGCTTTTCTTTAAACGCAATGGAATGTCAGATGCTTAGCGACTATAAACCCTGATTACAATTAAAATATACCTGTAGGGATTACTGTAAAATCTTTGAATCTTGTCTAGAGTCACAAAATCTGCTTGTAATATATGCAATTGGAAAAAGGCTTTAGTTTTTCGATAATTATTATCGCAAACGTTATGATGTCAATGGAGAGTGTAGCTGGATTTAGTACGTAAATACTCTGTCGCCAACTTCTTTTCAACTCTGGCCATTCAGGCAAGTGTTGCGGGGGAGCTTAAACTTTCCTTTTTACCAATATTTCCATAGACATGATTCAGAACTTAAGCCATTTTTAACGTGAACGCAGCTTCTTTCTTATGAATGTTTTGTCCGCTGCAATAGTCCTTATTTTATCATAGGAATCTTTTATGACACAATATAGTAATAACAGATATTCTTAGGATTTTCTAAAAACATTCGATTATAATTTTGAATTATTTTTTTAGAAGTTTTGTTTTGCCAGATGATGAAGGTCCACAAAAAAAAAGATCTGAATGGAGTTTTAAATTGATACATATTACTCCTCTCCTTGTCAAAATAAAACTAATCGAACTTAACCTCAATCAGTTGAATAAGAACTGGACTTGAAAAACACAAGAAACACATACTGCTGAGCTAGAGGCTAAGAAAAAATGCCCCCCCCCCCATAAACTACTGAGCTTTCCCCAGACTGAGACGCCATTTGTACTCTACACATACGTCTCAATCTGAAGTAAGAAAATCCCCGTGTGGTAGTACTCCAACACCACCTGCGCGCAACCAGACTTTATTAGACATGGTCGCCATGGCATTTTTTGGCTCGAGCTATATACTTTTTAAGTTCTAAAGAGCAAATGGCTATGACACTCGGTCTTTGAACTGAATTATCTTCTATACAGTTCCTATAAACCCTCATATCAAAAATTTTCTTTACACAGTCTGAAGGCACCCCTTTTTGACTTTTTGATATACTCATTGTGCATTTTCACACAGTACATCTTCAGATCTGCAAGCAAAGCTTTGGATATTAGGTTGCTCCCCGTCTCAGATTTTAAAAACAACACTTATTTCGGCCAAGGCGCTTCACTAACTCTGGTTAATGGACACGTCTCAGTTGGTTTAGTCCACTCGAGAGCTAATATGCGTACCGTTTTTGAAATCGTCTAATGAATTTTCTATTTTAACTTTTAACAATAATGAATCAGCATCCCTGTAAAAAAAGTTGAGCTTGTCCCTCTCCCTGCCATTAGGGCTTACACACATTATAAAAAATCAAACTTGAGATATTTCGAAATTTCTGATGTGGCACTGCCGGCGGCAATGTTTTTATTTAAAAATTACGCTTTTTTATATTAAAGGAGAATATTTAAGTCTATGAATGTGAAATATGGATCTGCAATAATTCGGGCACATCCTTTTGAGTCGGTCACAACGTAATAACAACTCCTTTTGCGCTATAACACATCTTACCGAAGCTTGAATTTAAAATAAGTTTAAAGATTTCTTTTCAACTTTCGTCTTTGCCTCGGATCGTTTACTGACAAAGATGTCAATAAGCGTCTTCATGTAGTGCTTATGATAAAACAGGAGGGCTCTATGAATCTTTGTGACCTTAAAAGCGTTGGCCAGCATCCATCACAAAAGAACGTGATATACAACAGTATTCTGTTTCGGATTAAGGTTGTCAATAAGCATTTGTTTTTAAGGTGTCCAGTGCATACCCCCATCGTCTACCAAAGTTAAATTATAGGTACTCAACAAATCCTTGGGCACCGATCTGTTTTTGCACAGGAAAACAAAATCCTTTACCGAATCATGACGTTCAACTGGTATTTCACAGTCAACTTCGAAAAACTATCCTTGTGGTCCATTCTCCTCAACAGTGGAAATGTCAGAGAAATTTGGAGCAGAAGGATTGTCCAGCCGTTTGTATTTCCCATACGGCAAAGAGAAATAAGGGGTTACTGGCGGATAAAGGGATTTAATATCCAGGAAAACCGCATTCGAATTTTTACTTGGTGCTTCATCCAGTTTGGTCAGTTTCCAGGATGCGATTTCCGTGAAAAACGTAACTTCCCCACATATATCTCTCTTTAAATAAGTGCTGATCGACGTCGGTGATCAGACTTATTTTCGCATTACTGATTTTAAGAATAAAATCCATTGCCAGAGGAGGAGTTGAAAAACAATACCCCAAATCCAACCCAAATTCCTCGTAAATTTCTCCGTGTTCTTACGGACAATATCCAACAATGTCAATGCATCACTTCCCGGGTACAATTGACAGTAATCTTTCCAGTTTTACACCCTCTCTTGATTAGAAAATTCATAGTTGGCAGTGGTGCGTTCAAAATCATGAAGTGAGTCATAAAAAGCTTTGATGGGTGACAATTTTTCCTCAGGTATTCGAGGTTGGGCTGTAGTAATCATACAGATATGTGCCCTTATACGTCAATAAATCATACGTTTCATCATCTGCAAAGGGCTGTTTGATAAAGGAGAAACTATTAGAATAATTGCTTTTCTCTACATGAATGAGTTGACT
Organism: Artemia franciscana; assembly: GCF_032884065.1. Classification (NCBI taxonomy): domain Eukaryota; kingdom Metazoa; phylum Arthropoda; class Branchiopoda; order Anostraca; family Artemiidae; genus Artemia; species Artemia franciscana. Next base: position 31,822,013 of record NC_088864.1, on the reverse strand, counting down.
TAGAGATTTTGAAAAAAACTATAGGAATCTAAAAAACAGGTTTTGTTAAAGTAGGTGTTATTACTTATTTGTATTTTTCACTTAAACTCTATGAGCAGCAGCTTCTCAGATGATTTTGGTCTGATATTATATAGAAAAGACACATCTACCCATGCACCATATACACCTTGAACTATCTGCAAAAGTGTTAACGCATGTAATAGGAGTTTAAAATAATTTTGCGTTTACAGATTTAGGGAAAAACTAAAGGAATGTAAAAAAGGAATTTTCTTAAGTACATGTTATTGTTTTCATGTTTTCCATTTGAATTCTTAGAGCAGCAACTTCTTAGATGGTTTTGGCTTCTTAGATGATATTGTATGAAAAAGATCCATCTGCCCATGCGCCATCTACAATTTCACCTTTCTCCAAATTTACCAACCCTGATACTATGAATTTCAAATCGAAGTTGGAATTGTGCAAATAAACCGGTAGAAAGTATTACTGTTTAACGTTTACAATACAAGATTTATGTGCCAGTCCACAAAAGTTACTCCCTCGTGATAAAATTGGATTGCTTAAATAATCATGGTTACGGAGTTACATTTCCTCACTAACCTCAGCAACTTTTTTTCTTACATATCCAACACATATCTTAATTTTTAATTGCCAACTTGTCTTCTGGTGATAGAGTCATTGGACAGTTTACACTACGCAGTAGTGAAATTTACTTATTGTCTGTTTTAATAAGTGCAACCATAGCTGTGCCTACACATCCAAACCCACCAAGTGTCTCAAATATCTCTACCAACTGCATGGAATTACTCGGGTCTATTTGCGTCTGGGCATAAAAGACTGCAATGGCTTCATGTTTTTAACACGATTCGAGTTTGACAAATCGCACGCATCCATGTGTTTGGCCTCGATATCCCATGCAACCTTGTCACTCTGCACGAGAGAATTATGAAAAATTTTAAACCACAAGATGGGGTTGTCACCCTAAAGTGTCTCGACGGACTGGTATCCATGACGCTTGCAGTGCTTCAAGCATTGTTTTGATTTTAATTCCATGTAGAATCTATATAAACACCTTGGACAATAATAACATGTCTTCCTTTTATTAAAATTTTTACCCTAATTTTAAACCTGACTAACATATGAAATTCGAAACAAATGTTTAAATGAACCAGAATCTTTGGCAGGGTCATAAAATAGCCATACCCGGTGTTTCACCGATTCAATAGACGGAGTCATTACTGAATATACCACCCACTTTTTATCGTTAAGCTCCTTATAAGTTTTATGAAAAAAGATGAAATTTTTTTTAAGATTGACAGCTCCATCTTGCAGGAGGACAGAAGGCCCCACATTATGGGTTTTCAGGCGGAATGCAGGTCCCGATGGGGCAGCTTCTTCACTGCCATGGGACACAGGTCTTGAAGCTCTGGTGATTTCGCTATTTTGCTCATAGAGGGCAAAAGGGGTGAGATTCTTGCCAAACACGATTACTGAAAGTCTTGAAGGGCCCAAAGGTCTTAAGAAGGCCGAGTTCTCATCTTATTGAATAATCCTCGCCTTCTTTTAGGGGGAGCTTCTCGCTCTGAAAATTCCTTAAAAGGAAATAAAATCTTATTTTCCTTGAAGTGAGAAAATAAAACTTATAGAATTGTCATTGTCATTGTCAGAAACCTATCGTAAACTGATCTTCAAATTTAATTGTCGATTTTATATGTAATTATTTATGCTTACAAATAGTTTTCACGGTCCACGAAGATATAAGAAACTTTTTTAAAGAAAAGTAAAAAAAGCTTTAACAAATTTTGTATTATTCAGCCGTCTAAATCTTTTAGTGAGGGTAAATATGTTTTTTCTCTTTGAATATTTACGCCATTTTTCGTAATTGGAATAATCCCTTGTGGTTCGCTTGTAATATCTAAGTGTCAAATTTAGCAGGTGGCAAGGATACTCCCCCTGTGCAATTATCACAATAACAACTGTTCTGTAGAAACTAAGCCTTTATATGATGGAAGCTATCATTAACGGTTTAACCCAGCGTACCTGCTTATGTCTTTTTTACTAACCTGATAGAATATGCTTTAAAGCAGCTTAATATGAGACTGAATTTTGCAAGAAAATAAGGTTATTATACCTTCAATAAAACTTTTTATGAGTGGTGGGGCCAGGATTTTACTTTTTTATCTAATATAGGGAGTTACATCAGCTCAAATTTGATATGCACACCTTTTTTGGTGTGGGGCGGGGGTATAAAGGTAGAGAGGCTTACCTGTTGATATCTTTGAGTTATATTTGTTTTCAAAAATATTGGCTCATCACTCTCAAGATCTTACACAAGACTGACGGGAATTGCATTCTAGTGCCCATTTTTATACCTCCCAGAGACAATGGGAATTACTTGGTTCCCTTTAGAATAATAGCGGATCACTTGATATTTCGGTTTCCTGGAAATAATGAGATACAAATTGCTTACTAACAAACCTTTGTTCCATGAAGTCAGTAAATATTTATAATGATTCTGGTCATGGAAAATGGTGGCAAATATCTATTGTTTGCCGAGACAAAATGGCTGTAAAGCATAAAGCATTGGCAAGATGTAAGGACCGTGCCCTTACATGAGGGAGGACCATTGCAAGTTTTAAAAAACTCTCTATTAGTTCACACCCAGCCCTATTATGTAACAATCAAAGAAATCCTGATTTGGCTGGGACTTCTGAAGGTTTTAAAAGAATAAAAAAATTATAAGGTAAAACCCAATCCCCATTATGTCAAAACTATAGAAATCACGATTTGGCAAGTCTTCGTAGGTTTTTAAAGACTCTCTATTATGTAACAAGCAATCTCTTTGACGTAGCAACCAAAGAAGTCCTGAAGTAAAGAAGCCCTGGCCCTCGTGGGTTTTTTAAACAATCAGAGAAACTATAAAGTAATTAATGCATGCATCGTTTAGGAAACATACACAATGACGTAACAGACAACTGCGTCTTTTAGAAAACATTCTCTATGACGTAACACCCGTATCTCTTAGGAAACATTCCCTATTACAAAACAAGGACCTGCTGGCTGTCATGGAATGGTGCGATAGGGATGTCACAAAAAGCAGGGATAGGTATTTCACAGTAATAGTGGGATAGGGATGTCACAAAAAGAAGGGATAGGAATGTCACAGGAATGGTGGGATACGCATGTCACAAAAAGCAGTGAGACACGACTACTCCCCACCGCAGTAGATCGCTGGTAGGGGGTAAAAACGGCTTTTCTAAAAATAATAGTTTCATTTTTTGGTATTTTAGTATTTCAATATAACGAGTTTTACTTTTTTTTTAATTAATTGTTCTGATTTTACTTTTTTTTAATTCAGTTTGATGAATTTAACTTTTTAGATTTAACACTTAGAATTTAGTTTTTTTGTTTCTACTTTCTGATATAGTTTCTTAGTCAAGAATATTGAAAGGCTGTCTCAACCTTTAAATGAGAAGTTTAAGCATATGTTTCAGACAAGACACACCTATAAAAGTCTAAGAGACTTAGCTCAGTAAAGACCTAGTCATAACTTTCAGACAAAACAAAGCAGGAAGTTCTTCTTAAAAAAAAGACCAAATCTTCAAATACGGGAAAAAATCAATTAGAATTTAATGAAGTGGGAAGAGAAAAAAACTTAAGAATTGAAATACGGTAGAATTTAAGTTCGAAAGTGTGTGATAAATAAAATAATTGAATGGTATGACAGGCCCCAGTGTTCGGTATAGAAAGTTCTCCTTCAAAAAAGGCCTAATATTCAGAATAGCAGGATAAATTTCAATTCATTGACTGATGCCATTTTAGCGCAAGAAATTGAGACAAATTTTGTATTGAGCTAGTTATATTGAGCTATATTTACTGTTCTGAAATTAATCTAATTTCGCAGGTCAGGCGCTCTTGCTTTGTGGGACATCAAAACCATAAATTCGATTAATTTTAGAACACTAAACAAGCTCTAAGAGTCGCTTAGCTACATCCTGGCTTCATGATTTGCAAAAAATCTTACTTATACAATTTTTGAAACTGGTTTTGAAGATGTTTTTTAGAACTACTTGATCGAGTCAAGTTCTTTATTAGTCAAACTGATGTGGGTGATTTTTAGTTGTTCATCAGGCTTGTGGAAGTAAGCTGGATTATGGGAACAACGGTAAGTTGAATGATAAATCTTTTCAGATATCTTGGCGCATAAAAATCAAACCTACTTCTTAATTCTTTGAGAAATGGAAAAAAATCATTGGAAATCATATTTCGAAAATTCTTCTTTTGTTAAAATGATTTGAAAAAAGTTAATCTTACAAAAGAGCTAAGTTAGAATTTAAACCGAAGAAAGTTATTGCTTCACAGATTCCAAAAGATGCATCGGTATTTCTTGCTAGTTACACACTCGAAAAGTGAAGCTAGGTTAATCCTAATGAAATATACCAGAACATGATGAAAATATGATACTTTAGTTTATATAACAATATAATTTGGGCTATTTATTTGCACAATAGGGGGGGGGGGTGAGATTAAAGTAACCTAACTCTCCCCCACCCCCTAATATGCCAAAATAGAGCCCAAGCTATGCAATTTCAATGCATTCTGTCATCCGTCTTTTGTCATTGTTGCTATGACACCGATTTTCTTAGATCGTATATTCAGAAAACTTCTCGACTGTGTACTGGCTAATACGGAAGTACCGATACTTCTTCAAAACTAACTCAAATCAGCTCAACCGTGATATCCCCCAATATCTGTATAATTCTAAAAACTAGCATTTTACAGAAAAAAAAACACCGACCTCAAAAGAACAGGAGGTTCTCTTAGGGGCAGAAAATTTGATATGTAGTCTATATAAACTAAAAGACTGTTATAAGATTCTCAGTGGTCTTTCACAGTCCAGGGTATCGATAAATTTTAATATACAATCAGAATTTTCTTTAAAAACTTAAGCAAACTCAGTTTGCACTAAAGCGTTAGCTATCAGTATAACTAGAGGTGGTCGGCGTTAACCCCCCCCCCCCGGTGTTTACTCCCCAATCCCCAGAAAATACCCCCCTCGGTGTCCGTCTCCCACTGAAAATACCCTGGCGTTTGCCCCCCTGGAAAACACCCACCACGGAAAATACCCCCAGTGCCCCCCCCCACACAAACACACACATACAAACGGGGAAATGCCCTTCCCCCTCATAAAATACCCCCGGAAAATACCTCCCGTGGAAGTAAGGCTTTCCAAATTTGAGAATTTTGCATGCGTTTTGTCTTTTTTTATTTTCCGTAGGGGGAAGGCATTTTGGTACTTTTGTAATACGCCACTCACTCAAGTTTACGCTTTTTGAAACTCGAGAACAAACTGGTTTCTTTGTTAATTTCTTTCAGCTTAGCATGAGACAAAGCAAAGACAAGTGACAGAATAGACGAGAAATATATAATTTGGGCTATATATTTGCACATAAGGGGGGGGGATAAAGTATTTGGACAATTTCAAGTCAAAAAACAATTCCTGCTTCATAATATGCAAATAATTGTACCTAACACATTTTGCGTGCAAACTGGCTATACTCCCCCCTCCCCCAAAGTGGTTGTATATAGCCAAAATTTGTTTCTGAAGTAACAAAAAAACTAACGAAGAAACCGGTTTGTTCTCTAGCTTTATGCATCGTAAACTTGAGTGAGTGGCGTATAATACACAAGTACCGGAATTTTTAATGGAGAGCCGGATTACTCGGTATTATTTAAAAACGATCAGAAATTACATTTTTTTAAACAAGTTTTTCAACTGAAATTAAGAAGCAGCATCAAAACTTAAAACGAACAAAAATTATTACATATATGAAAGGGGATGCCTCCTCATCAAGACATGCCTCTTTACGCTAAAGTTTTTTCTATAGAATTTTAAAACAAAGCTTATTATTCTAATTGGGGGGCCATTATGTTTCAGAAATCGATCTTAAAGAATTAAGACAAAATGACAAGCTTTAGCGTAAAAAGCAAGGTCTCACACTACGCTGAAAGAAATTTTTTATACCTCCTCGGTGAGTTTGTCAAGCCTCTTCCATCTAGTGTCCTAAACCTCTTCCATATTGTCTCATGTATTTCTTGACATTTTGATGCTAAATGTCCTTATTAGCAAAGAAGACTAGAAAAATAACGGACGTTAGCATCGTCAATTATTGAGAGCTAAGGTTATCAGTGTTTCCACTGTTTCTCCATACACAATGATTCAAACAGAGCTTAAGTACCATTTAGACCTTGGGAAGGGTATACGGAAGATTTATCAGGGGTGCATCATGGATAAAAATTGTGCATCCAGTCAAACAGCTCAGCATTTTATGCATTCTTGCGTTTTTATCCGATAACACTTTACGGAGGCTCGGAGGACCCAATATTCGGGAGAGAACCCGAAGTTATTCTTGTTCTGCAGCTGCTATCAGGCAATTGATTTAAATTCTAAGGGAAAATAAACCCAAGGAAAGTCGAATCATATTATGGGAATCCCGTTTTATTTTCGATTCGTCAATAGGGGTACATTTAGTTGCCAAAAAAAAACAAAACAAGAACTGTAATTCATGTTCTTTCTTGTCCTTTGTCGCCATCTCACAGAGAATTGTTCGCATTGTGCTTCTGCCGGATCAAATAGCTCATAGTAACGAACTGTAAGTAAGGAGCGACGTGGCTCAATAGAGAGTAAAACTCTAAGAGACAGATCTTTAATATCAAGAGATATATCAAAAGAGTTGGCTTATTATGCTAGTTCCAAATATATAAGATTCATTAATTTTAAGTTTACCCATCAAAAGCTACAAGCCAGAGAAAATTTGCCGGATTTTCGAAAAAGAGGTGAAACACCCCGTAAAAGTCAAGGAATAACAATGAAAAGCACACCATATGATTCAGTGTATCCGAGAACCCTAATTTTACGAGAAGAAAGATCACGGATACGTTGTGTTAATTTTTTTTCGAGAGGTAATGACAGCACACCAATAGTCCTATAATATCTGGGCTCATTCGAAAGGGCTCATTCGAACGGAAATTAAAAGTTCTAGCGGCATTTTTAAGTCAGCAATAAGATTGAAGGACAGCTAGCCCCCCTTCCAACCACCATTTTTCTTTAAAGTTTCACGATCAAAATTTTGAGACAGCCATTTTGTTCAGGATATTTAAAAAGCCCATTAACTATGTCTTTGGCATAACATGACCTCCACAACCCCTGGGGGAAGGTTTTTAAGTCATGAAGCTTCCCCGTTTGTGTACGTTTATTATTTATAATTAGTAAGTATAGAGACACTTTTCGGAGGAGGGGGTAAATTTCCTGCGGGGGGGGGGTTTCCACTGGAATAATTTTCCTTGGAGAGGGAAATTTTCTGGGTTGAAGTTTCCAGGGGAAATTTTATAGTGGGGGATTTGCCATAATTCCTATACGAAATCCTTTTTATTTGTCTTACTTTCTATTTGCCAACCCAATTTTGCACTTAGAGATGTTCCGGGGGCTGTTTTCAGCATGTTTAGATTTCAGGGAAAAAATGTCCACGGAAGAGGGGATTTCCGGAGTGACCGAGAAAACGATTAAAAATTTAATTCTGTTCAAATGAAACTATATTAATGAGAATATTTCCGACTGAATCGTCCACAAGACATTTTACGGGGGAGGGGGATTTCCAGCAAGGATGGAATTGTCTGGAAGGGATTTTACGGGTAGGGGGGTGTATTTTGCGTGGGAGTAAATTTTGACGGAGTAGTTTCCCGTGGGGGAGGGAACTTTTAATGGAAGGAGATTCAGATTTACCTGTATTATTTGAAAAACGATCAGAAATTAAATAAAAAACTATTTTTGAACCGGATGAAGGGGTTGCCCGTCCTCTATAGTTTGCTTTTTTGCGCTAAAGTTTGACTATTTGTCCCAATTTTTTAAGAACGGCTCCTGAAACACAAGGGCCGTTTAATCAGAAAAGGAAGCTTTTTTTAAGTACTTAAAGCTTTAGGATAAAGAGCAAGGTATTGAGGAGGGGGCCAACCTTTTCAATTATGGAATAGTTTCTAGTTATTTTGAGTTTTAATGTTGCTCTTTACTTTCAGTTGAAAAAATTGTTGTTTCTTTATTTAATTCCCGTACAAGGTCGAACTAGTAAGCGTTCTATTAAGATAAAATAGTCTTTCCCCTGTTCTAACCTCTGCTTAGCCGCAGAGATTATCTGATGATTATTCTGGAGGGAATAAGAAAAACATACAGCAACAAACCTGTTTTCAGGGGAAGGCTTAGGGGGTTTGAACCCACCTCAAAATTTTTGTTTGACTCGTAAAAACGTAAGAAAAATGCATTAAATTACATTTCTGATATTTTTTGTAACCCCTCCCCCTCGAACAAAATCCTGGAAACGTTCCTTTGCAGAATTCCCGCAAGTTTGCTGAAGAACCTTTGACACAAATTCACGCGAGTATCCGGTCTCATTCTTATGAAAAATTAATTCAAGATGCAAAGTGGGCGTTGTCCCTGTGGTTTTACCTTAAATTACCTTAAATCGCACTGGCCGGCGAATAAGGTTGGGTGAACATCCTGTAGATTCGCCGGTTGAGTGATGGAGGTGGAAGTGCGTTGTCTAGTTCCGTTGAGTAGATCCACTGGCCTCCCAGTGTAGTTTCCACTCCATCGCTGCCCAGTCTCGGTCAATTGCTTTTTTGAAGTTGTCAACAGTTTTGGACTGAACTGTTTCTTCACTAAGGGAATTCCACAGTGGAACAGCACGAGTTGAGAAGAAGTTGGAACGTTCTCTCCGTGAGCTTCTTTGTTGCTGGAGCTTCTTGGTGTGGCCCCGGGTGTGGCTAGAGAGCGACTTATTAAAAAGCCCTGGTGTGACACCATTCTCCAGCAGCTTGTGGGTCAGGATTGCATCTCCGCGTTTCCTCCTGTACGTCAGGGTTGGGAGCTTGAGTTTCTTGAGGCGTTCAGGGTACGAGAGGTTCTTACATTTGGTTGGTAGTTTTGTAGCCCTCCGCTGAACGCTCTCAAGGATCTTCTTGTCCACGACATAGTGGGGAACGGCAAGAGAGACTCCGTACTCAAGTTGCGGTCTGACCAGTCCTGTATATAGCTTCCTGATTGTCCTGGGAGATCTACTGGTGATATTACGTCTGATGAGACCAAGGGACCTGTTGCCTTTTGCAGCTAGGTATTTGCTGTGACTATGGAATTTCATTTTGTCATCAACAATGACCCCAAGGTCTCTTTCTTCGGTGACAGTTTCCAAAGTTATGAGCTTCCCAGTACGATCTGTCATTGTATATGTCATTCCTGGGTTCTTAGGGCCAAGATGTAGGACTTTGCACTTTTCAGCATTAAACTCGAGGGACCAGGAAGAGGACCAGTTGTTGAGGGTGTGCAGATCTGCCTGCAGAGCTGCGCACTGTTGGTTGTTTGCGACTGGGCCAAACAATTTCGAGTCGTCTGCAAACAGTTTAAGGTCATTTTGCACTGACTGGGCTGAGTCATTGATGAACATGTTGAAGAGGGTAGGTCCCAGTTTAGTTCCTTGCGGAACTCCGCTGAGCACTGGAGTTGGGTTTGACATGATTTGATTCCCCTCTTCATCATACATCATCACCCTCTGTATTCTATCCTTGAGAAACTGGATAATCCATTCCCTTACATCTTGGTGGAGTTGATAGAACTCTAGTTTCCTTTCCAGGTACGAGTGTACTACCTTCTCGAAAGCTTTGGCTTGGTCCAGCAAGAGTACGTCAACTGGAAGGCCTTCCTCAATCATCTTGGTGATTATGTCATATGATTGAATTAGGTTTGTCTCCACAGAGCGACCCTTCCTGAAACCATGTTGTCCATCGTATAACAGGCTGTTAGTTTCCAGATGTGCAACGATTGCATCATTTAAGACGCCTTCCATGACTTTTGATGGGACAGAAGTCAGGCTGATGGGTCTGTAATTCTGTGGTTTATCTTTCTGTCCTTTTTTGAAAACTGGCATGACATTTGCTGTTTTCCAGTCAGAGGGAATAGTTTTGGAAGCTATTGACATCTGGAATATTCTTGTCAGGGGTTCCGCTATTTCAGCTGTGGTCTCCTTCAGCAACCTAGGATGGATGCCATCGGGTCCCTTTGCCTTGGATGGGTCCAAAGTTTTTAGGCGCTTGTAAGTATCACAAGCTGTGAACTGGATCGGTGGCATAGGGTGTTTGATGTGGGTGGTTGGCATATCCGGTGGGGGGCATCCAGGGTCTTTAGAGAAATTTGACGAGAAGCATTGATTGAGGGTATCTGCCATTACCAATGGGTCGGTTATTTTGGTTCCATCGCTGGAGGTAAAATGATGGATCGACCTGCGGCTTGGGTTGTTTGAAGTGACATATCTCCAAAACTTTTTTGGATTGGTTTTTGCCTCTAGTGCTATCGACTCCTCATATCTTATGGTTGCTTTTCTGGTCGCATTTCTCAGTTTGTTCCTGGCCTTTTTGTACTGCTCTAGATGGGCTGCACTCTCACAATTTTTATACTTTTTCCAAGCTTTCTTTTTCTTATTAATGACTTTTTTTAGCTGTGGTGACATATACGGAAGGGTTCTGGGACGTTCTGAGAAGTAAGTTTTCGTATGCTTCAACTCAAGACTCAGTAGTATGTCCTTGAAAAGCTCCCAGGATGCTTCAGTGTCTTGTTGCAAGGAGTTTTCCCATTCAATCTCTTGTAGGTCCTGGCGTATTTTCTTGTAATCAACAAACGTTCGTTTGATTTTGTTGGTTGGTATCCGATTCAAGATTATTGCACTCAGGATACAAAGATGGTCGCTTGCTCCAAGGGGGGGTAAGTTTGCTGTTGACATAATTTTTTCGGGGTTGTTTGACAGAACGAGATCAAGGAGAGATGGAGTTTGATGATCTCTATGTCTGGTAGGGAACTCAACTGTCTGGACCAGCAGGTTATCAGCAAAGGCTTCAAGAGTTGGATTGGTATAGTTGTTTTGAAGAGTAAAGCCTAAACCATCGACCCACCTGGTGTCCGGCATGTTAAAGTCTCCTGCGATGATGACATTTTTGGGGTTACATATTGTCATTTCATTTATAATATTTGCCACATACTGAAATGATTCTTCGGAGTTGGGGGAGGAAGGGCTACGGTAAATCACGCCAATTCTAAACTTTTCAGACCCTACTGTCAATTCAACCAGGATAGACTCTACCCAAAAATAATTGGCACTTGTGAAAAGGTCAATGTTATTTACCTTCAAGGCTGACTTGATGTATATGGCAACTCCTCTCCTCACATTGGGTCTGTCCAGATTCGAAGAATTAAAGAATAATTGATTTAAAGAAGTAATTTTATGAGTGCGCGTTGAATGAATTTACTGAGTAATTAAACTCACAAAAAGCATTTCCTGAAATAAATCAACTATTAACGCTAAAACAAAGAAAATGAATGATAAAAAGAAAACAAAATAACAAACAAGCAAACAGACACTAAAAAAATACCATCAATAATGAGTGCGCGTTACTAACCGTAAATTAACTCATGAACGACACGGTGAAGCCTACACCAATGGGGTAAGCTCTCTGTTGTCATAATCTCTCGAGCTTTGTTCTTGTTGTTATTGCTTATTACACATATTTTACACATATTTGAGTAAACTGATAGTTATCCTGGTAATAATTATATGAGCATCTGGTACTCTTATTCGACATTTGTGTCTCGCAACCGTATTATGACTTTGCAACTTGTAAACTTGCCTCCCCCCGTCAATATTGTATAATACTACTCAATTTATATTTCATTAGCAAAGCTTACGCAATAGGCTACTATTCTTTTTTGAGAATAATAACCAACCATCAAAATTAGCTCATGAATGATGTGACTGCGGTTCCCAAACCACACAATTAGATTTCTAAGCAAATGAGAAACAAATTCAAGTGCACTCGGCTTTTAAAATTTGCTAAATATTCCATATGATCAAAATTCAGGGTTGCTGACTGCTTCTATCCGATGCAATAGAAAAATCTATTTTGACACTTCATATGTCATTATAAGTAAAACAAATTGTTGGTAATTTGAGGGATGCAAGTCAAGTCGTTATGCTGTACTTCCTCAAAAAGCCTTAATTGTGAGTAGCTGGTCTTAAAATATGCCATCAAAATTGAACCTTCTTTGGTAGATCAAAAATTAGCATTTGAGTCTTCTCGAAGACGTTGACCCATGTAGAAAGCAACAAGAAAGACCGGTTTTCAGAGTCAACGCAACTTCAATCTTTATAGTTCTTCTTTTTTTTCTTTGAATCATATGTCACATCAAAGTAAACGGAAAAACGTATTGATAAATATCCAATGTCTAGCCAAAGAAACTTCGACTTTTTCAAAAGAAATTTATTATTGATCGTTTTATACTGGGAAGAATTTATGTTACTGTACGCACATATTATGGTGTCAAACAACCAGGTAATTAGTAGCGCCGTGCAAACCTAAAGATATCAAAGAAAATACGGCCAGTGGCTTAGTTAGACTAAGGCTTTTGAAGCTTTAACCATGTCCCCCTACAATTTGGAAAATATGTAGAATATATTAAAGCTTTGAAAATATAATGGCTACTTTCAGAACATTATTTATTTAAGACCATAAGCACAGAGTGCAGGTGTGTGTGTGTTAGGGGTGAGGGGTTCAGGAGGTCATGGACCCTATCGTGTGAACTGTGAAGCTGTTGAGTAGTATTCTGCTTTGAAACGTCAGATTTTGCCGAAAAAACAAGAATTCCTTTATCTTTGTGAAAATTGTAGAAAACATCACACAAATCGTGAGATTTTGTGGTTGAGGTGACTGTATGTAAATTATATATATAATAAATTATATATATATATATATATATATATATGTATATACAGTGATGTATATACAGTGGTTGGGGCCATGGCTACTAACACTTTTATGAGTCTTTTATCCAAGAATCAACTGTCACTGAAGCCTAACCCTAAGACTTCTAGAAAAACAAAGATATTTCCGAACAATGTGCTTAGAGGCGCTAGCAGGGAGATATTTGAAATGTCCTTAACAGTTTCTGAGCCCACGAAAGTAAAACCTTCGAAAAAGTGATGTAGAATTAAATGATGATTCGCATTTTATCTATCTTATAAAATAAAAACGGCGGTATTTTAAGCTAAGGCTGACGTAATTTGATATAAATCCCTTTTTTTTTAACTCCTTATCATTAGCAGTTTTAGGCCTCATAATCTGGGGGCGGGGCAAGGTATACCACAGAAGTGTTAAATTTTAAAAGAAGAGGTGGGTAGGTAACTTTATTTAAAAAACAATTGTGTAAACTTTCATTTATCAGCTAAAGAAAAAGGCCACAGTGGCCTGTAAGCATAGTTGACATCTAGAGTAATTCTACAGGAATAAAAGAATTCAATGACAGATATGTGAAAATCAGGAGGTAGCAGCTGACCAGGCCAAAAAAAAGGCCACAATGGCCTGTAAACATAGCTGACATCTAGAGGAGTAGAGGAGTTCAACGTCAGATATCTGAAAACTGGAGGGAACTGCTGCCCCCTGACTAGGCCTAGGACCACCGCTGGTCAATGCGAAATCTGATAATCTGACAAAGATCTGGTTCATAGTACCAGGAACAATTAGGATATGTACTATCTTACAATAACATGCTAGGCCTGGGGAATAACCGTGGATATGCTATTAACAACAGCCATATTTTAAATAAAAAAAAAGTTTATTTTCAATAAGAATAAAGAGCGTCATTATAACTAAAATAAACAGAAATTATTCAGTATTTTGGGGGACCTACCCTTTTTCAACTACGGCTCTTTTCGCCAAATGAAACTTTTGATCCCAATTCTTTAAAAACTACTGCTCAAACACAAAGCTGTTGAATTTTAATAAAAAGAGTTTCTAAGTTGTTCCAAGTACAACAAACTTCAGCGTAAACAGCGGAGATTGAGGAGGGGCAGTCTCTCTAGTATACTCGTATACAAAATAATTTCAATTTATTTTAAATCGTATTGTCGCTCTTTAGTTTCATTTGAAAAAAACTTTTTTACATATATACGCTAAAGATCAACTGACATGTAAGCGGACATTTAGTGTAGAAAAAAAAAATAGGGAAAAGCAGAATTACTGTAAAACTAAATATGTATTTTAAAGAAATATCTATTTGCGAAGGAGAGAGAATAAGCAACAGCCGAAGACGGGAAAAATCAGGCGTGGCTATTCTCTCTATTTATAATGCCTGAGATACGTGGATTAAATGCAAGCTTAGTCGTTCGAATCTTCTGATTTTGCGTTTATGGTAATTTGTTCAACAAAGACCAGAAACCAGCTACATTTTAAATAAAACAAAAGGTAAACTATTTTCACAAGATGCAAGTCTGATGCTTAACTAGCAGGTATTAGGATCAGTGTTGCCAACGCTTCGGAAGAAAAAGTACCGCAAAACGCCCTAAAATTGTACCACTGATGAAAAAAGTTTACCATACCTTTTTTTGCGTGTTGTGCTATGGGCAAGACAATTTTTTTTTTCACTACGCACAACACGTGGACGATCGGAAAATTAAATTACAATAAAGAGAACAAAGTATCACATATGTTCTTTCAAAGATATTTGAGAGACCTCCTTTCCCCTGCAGATACCGTTTTGGTGTCACTCCTCCAAATAGCTGCTCACCTATTTTGTACCTACCGTACAGATGGCTGTGCTGCTTTACGCTATATTATGACCGCAAGAGGCCAAAAACAGGTACTTAAATAAATGTGTAAAGAAAAACTTAAATATCTAGAAGAGAAAAAATAAATAAAAACTACAACTCCCTCCGCTCGCTGCGTCCTGACGCCCAGTCAAATTTTATTGTACCACATTTTATAAAATGTTCCAGGAAATTTGTGATTGTACCAGAATGTACCTTTAGAAGTGAAATGTACCAAAATGGTACAATTGTACCGCTGTTGGCAACACTGATTAGGATACGTGCTTGACTTGTCACTTTTTTATAGTGCAGCATATGCTATTCAGCATTGTCACCTGTCTTCTTTTTAGCATTGCAAAGGCTTTAACCTAGAGCTAAACAAATGTTATAATAAAAATGCCAAAGCAGGCAATAATGATTCCCTTATAAAAAAAAAAATTACCAGCTTCATCGAAGTTCGTAAATGGTCGATCTAAGATAGTTTAAGTGTTGTTGGCTTGTTGCCAAAATTAAATTGGAATCTTACTCTCAAATTTTGTCCTGTCATTTAGCTTTCCCATTAGAAAACACATAATTTATTCTTTTTTACAAGAAATCCAAGATATTTTCATCTTCCTATCTGCTTTGCTGGAGCGAGGTTTCAACCAGTATTAAATGGAAAAAAAAAGTTTTTTTTTTAAATAAAAGTAAGGAGCAACATTAAAACTTAAAACGAACAGAAATTACTCCGTATATGAAAGGGGCTACAAAAAATATAAAATTCGTCTAAATCAGCGAATTCTATAAATGTCACCGTCACTGTAAAACTGAAAGCTACTACTTTTTCTTTCTTCGGGTATAAAAATATTTGGTTATTTATTATTAGTAAAACTTAAACCATTATACAATGGGTAATAACAATAGTCGAGCTGACAGGGGCTGGGGAGCCCAGTCCCGTGTCACTCGTGCATTTTATTCATTTATTGGTAGGTATACAATGATTATACAGGGACTGCTTAAAATGCTTTTACATAATGGATGATCATCCGTTCCTCTAATTAGAGCTCAGATTTGACCAACAAATAACCAAAAAAATGTTTTCAATAATTGGAAATAATTATGATATTGAAAAAAAAACAACAACAAATAGTTTCCTTTTGAAGAAATACTGCTAAATTTGTTTTTGAGTGGGATCGTACTGTCAACTTACATGACTAACGATACTAATATTTGCTTTATTATGAAGGGACACTCGTCGTTTTGCATTTGAAAATGGATCTTTTCTGTAATTGGCAAACTACCGACAGCGTGAGACAATGTGACATGTAAATTATTGCACAAAGGACAGTAACTATCAAGCCACATAGGGGTCTTAATGGGTTATTGCCTTATCAATGGTTCCTATTTAAATTACATAAAAAAAAACTAGTTTTTCTAACTGAAAGTAAGGAGCGACATTAAAACAAAACGAACAGAAATTACTCCGTATATGAAATGGGTTGTCCCCTCCGCAATCCCTCGCTCTTTATGCTAAAGCTATTAATTGTCCTAAAAAGCAGAGTTGTGGTAAAGAGTCAAACTTTAGCGTAAAGAGCGAAGGATTGCGGAGGGGACAACCCATTTCATATAAGGAGTAATTTCTGTTCGTTTTGTTTTAATGTCGCTCCTTACTTTCAGTTAGAAAAACTAGTTTTTTATGTAATTTCTGAACGTTTTTGAATTAATGCATGTTTGATTTTGGCTCTCCACACATAAATTATTAAAATGAAATTCACATTTTAATTCCTTTTTTGGCTAAATGGCTTTCTCTTAGTTCTGATCAGACGATTTTGAGAAATATGGGATGGGGAAGGAGGCCTAGTTGCCATGCAATTTTTCGGTTACACAAAAAGGCAACTATAAATTTTAATTTTTAACGAATTTCCTTATTAGTAAAAAATATACGTAACTTAAGAATTAACTTACGTAACAAACTTTTATATTCTTAAATTTTTATTATGTATATGAGGGGGTTTGTACCCTCGTTAATACCTCGCTCTTTACACTAAATCGTAAGTTTTGTGCCGATTCTTTAAGAATGACCCCTGAATCAGAAAGGCCGTAGAATAAATAGTTGAAATTACTAAAAATACTTTAGCATAAAGAGCGAGGTATTTATCTCCTCCTAAATACCTCGCTCTTTATGCTAAAGTATTTTTAGAACCCCTCATATGCGTAATAATCTCTGTTCGTTTTAAGTTTCAATGGTACTCCTTACTTTCAATTGAAAGAATTTTTCCATGTTTATTTTTTCATTTTGTTATAGTAATTTTAGAAAATCCTGCGCCCTTTTCATTGAATTTCTGTTCCCCCATGACATATTTCTCCAAGGAAAGATCCTCCCACATAGCCCCCTCCCCTCAACCCCACCCCCAAATCCAAAAAAAAATCCCCTGAAAACGACTGTACATTTCCCAATAATAATTATTATATGTAAACACTGGTCGAAGTTTGTAACTTGCAGCCCCTCCCCCAGGGACTGTGGGGGAGTAAGTCATTCCCAAAGACATAGTTATTATGGTTTTTGACTATGCGGAACAAAATGGCTATCTCAAAATTTTGATCTGTTGACTTTGGAGAAAAATGAGCGTGGGAGGGGGCCTAGGTGCCCTCCAATTTTTTTTGGTCACTTAAAAAGGGCACTAGAACTTTTCATTTCCGTTAGAATGAGCCCTCTTGCAACATTCTAGGACCACTTGGTCGATACGATGACCCCTGGGAAAAAAAAACAAAACAAACAAACAAATAAACACGCACCCGTGATTTGTCTTCTGGCAAAAAATACGAAATTCCACATTTTTGTAGATAGGAGCTTGAAACTTCTACAGTAGGGTTCTCTGATACGCTGAATCTGATGGTGTAATTTTCGTTAAGATTCTATGACTTTTAGGGGGTGTTTCCCCCTATTTTCTAAAATAAGACAAATTTTCTCAGGCTCGTAACTTTTGATGACAAAGACCAAATTTGATGAAACTTATATATTTAAAATCAGCATGAACATCCGATTCTTTTGATGTATATTTTAGCATCAAAATTCCGTTATTTAGAGTTTCGTTTACTATTGAGCCGGGTCGCTCCTTACTACAGTTCGTTACCACGAACTGTTTGATACACTCGTATATATATATATATATATATATATATATCGGCACGTACACAGGAATTTTTTTTCGGGGGGGGGGGGGCAAAACCTTCGAAACAGCAGATATAAAGTAGCACTTTTTATTTAGTAGCCTAATGCAAAAAGCAGGTATATCGGAAAATCCAGATTAACTCTAATCTGTAGTATTGTAGCGGATGGGGGGGGGGGGAAAGAAGACTGAAGCCTCGAAAGTATGTTATAGGCTCATGTTATGTTCATAGCGATTTAGAACCAGTGATTAATCTACTATATCCCACTGAAAGGGAAATTTTAGAGTTAACAGTGCAATATGGATTTTGTGGGGGGTAGTTCTTTTATTGCAAAAATGTAGATTTTAATGAAAAATGATAGTTTCAAAAATTGATCCATTAAAAGCTGTACTTTATCCTGAAAGGGGGGGGGGATAAACGCCCTAATATAAAGGATAATTCTATTTTGCTGTGGAAAGCAAACTCTCTTTACAAAAAAAATAGCAGCACAATTGCTAATTACTTCAAAGAGGGTAAAAAGTTAGACAGAAAATGGGTTAATAATTGGGCAGTGACTTGACCGGATAATGGCATGCTCTAAAATCTATATAGAGCATGGCATGCTCTAAAATCTATAAAATCTAAAATCTAATGTATGTATATATATATATATATATATATATATATGTGTGTTTCGTAAATTTCACAACATCAACTTGATATCTTCAGGATATCGAAGAGTCAGATTGCAGTAAAAGTTATATTGATTTCTAAAAGAGAAAAACGCTTGAATGGTAATTTTTATTTGTTGATTTTAGCGTGTTAATTCTAATCATTGATGCTCGATATCGTTGTATCGATAGATACTCGAAGCCAAGATAAAACCAGGGACCTTGTTTCGGGGGGTGAGGGCAGTTGCCCCCGATAATTTTTAGAAAATAACTATGATATTGCCCATGCCCCTTTACTATCCGGATATGGACCACTCTTGCCCCTCCAATAAAATACTGGAGCTACTCCCTTGGATACAAAATTAATACAATCAACAATTTGAACGTTTATGTCACAAAAATATTGAACAGCTTCATTGATAGTCAGCCCCATTAATGGGACATATTGAACCTGACCTAGGTATGTATTAGCCAATGATTTGCGTGTCACTCGGTAAACCTCGTCAGACAAAAAATCCAATAAAGAGGAGGGCCAAAGTGGTTAAGCCTTTGCTTTCAGCATAACTGTCCATTTGATGATTGTCAAACTATATTATAGTTTTTTTCTTCCTTTATCGACGGAACACCCTCAACATATCCATTGTTCTCTTTGCGCATGACACAATGAAGGCACAATAAATGGGCAGAATAACTAAACATAGAAAATTCTGGTTAATTAGGAATTTTGGCACGTGCTAGGTGTTCAAGCCTTATTCGGAAATTCAAAACTCGAAGAATTTTTTTGATTAGCATACTCTCTGTAGAACCGTTATTTCGACATTCTTACTTTATTATATTTGAATCTTTTTCTGGGTCAGCTCGTTCTCAAACCTTATAAAGATTTATGGGGGAAGGATCGGCTTTATGTAACATTTAAGTAAACTAGTTAGCAACTACGAGCGACAAGGTTTTGCAGGGTGGCCATAGCAGATACAAAATTGCAGTAGCGATATTTAATTATCAATGAAGATTATTTTCAACTTGATATACCAACAGATAATGGGGCTGTATTGCTAATATTGGAAATTACATTCAACAGCCTTTATGAGAAAGGGAGATATCTAGTCTGAACCTGAAATTGTCTTATCTCAAAAGAGTAAATATTTAAACCTTGAATGAGCCCTTCTTTTCTTTTTCTTTTTTTTTCTTTTTTTTATTTACTAATACCTCTTCAGTAGAATACAATTTACAATGGAATCATGACAGATTAAGGGTTGACTTTTCCGACTCTTTTTTCAACATGACATTACTAAAAAGGTCAGAAAAACATTTTACAGAAACATTGCCTATTCAATTTAGTTTTCTTCAAGAATCTTGTCAAAACTAAGATAAACCTCCATAATTCAAACATCTAGAGAAACAGGTCAGTTTTCTTTGGTATATCTTTGCCTTATGGTACTGTATGGCTCATTTTTCAGTTTTCACTGTTATTTAGGAAAATTAGCTCGAAATTTGCCCCCGCCCCTCCACTGGGAATTGGTGAATTACGCCACTGGGGTGGGAGGGGGCAATTTTACTGTTTTTCAATCATTTCAATGAAAAATATCAAAACAGGCAATGTTCAAAATCAGGGGGAGGGACCATTAACACCTGGGGGAAAATGACGCCTCTGCATTCCTCTCCTCTTCTCTCTTCATTGACGCCACTACAAGGGGATTCTGTGTTCGCCCTCTAAATATTACAACAATATACTGTATTCTGCACAGGAGCAGCACTGTATCTTGCCCCTTTTTATCAAATTTTCTCCTCTGGCACGTCTGGTATTTTGAAAAAGAATTTTTTTCCTTTTTTTCAAACTGTGCTTTCCTTTTCATTTTGTAGCTTCGACTTTAAAAACATTCGGAAGAGAAAACCAACGGGAAATGAAATATTGCACCTTCTTCAGGGGTTTGCCAACATTAACTCTCTTTTCCTTGCACTCGCTAGGTCTTTACAATTCAAGAGTTGGACAGCAAAATGCTTGTTTTGGCTCGTCCGTGCGTTTTTGTTGTCACTAAAACGGTAAAACGGTTAACCTGTAAGACCGTTACATTTCTTAGATATGTATTTATCGCAGAAACGCTTATTGCTTCGATTTCTTGTAGACTTTTAATTCAAGAAAACATCAGGCCGGATTCACTCTCTCCGATATTTTCCTCGAAAAGGGAATGAGCTAAATAGTCATTAAAATCTCTTTGGAACTTTGTTCTAAAATAAATACCAAAGTTGTAAAAGAAAAAAAGAATGTTTTCTCGTGTAGATTCGTTAAATATCGTAAAAAAGCTATCCCTATAGGCTCTAGATACCCTTTAAGTAAAAAAACAGTAATAACTTCGTCGTATATAAATATCCAGCGACTCCAAAATCTAAAAAGAGAGAAGTTAAGCAGTATGGCGCTTATCACCCCTATCGATCGTCGCTATTTGCAGAAACAGGTACAATTTGTTTAAAGATTTTCAATGAAGACGCGTGAGTTTTCTTTGATGACAAATATTGAGGGTTTAAAGTCTTTTTTTTCAGTTTATACGAAATTGCATTACATTATGCCTCTTCACAATTGTCTTTGGGGATTCAAGAAACCAGAACATTGATGAGAAAGACAGAAAAGGAAAACAACGGTTTTTTGGGTATAATCCTTACCCTTATTATGTACGACGACCATCATATGCAGTTCCAATTCAGCCCTTCTATGCACCATATCAACGGAGTCCTTACTATAGCCCTACAGGATATCCATTTCGAGGATTCTCACAGTTCCTTCCTTTTCGTTCGAATCCACCAATAATACGAGTTGCATCGCCATCATATGCTCCAGTACCTGTTATAAGTCCACAGATATTTCCTCTTAGAAGAGGTGATGAGTCTCTAGTTGCAGTGGATTCAAATTTGGACAACGGTGCCTCTAACGTAAGTTTAAAAATTGTCTAATAGAATTGTGGATTCCTAACCCTGTATTTTTTTAACTTTAACTTTTTATTTAAAATATATTAAGCAAATATTAAGTAAGTGCTGCAAGGTTGTATACACATTTAAGTTTACTTTTGAATTTATTGTTTTCGAATTTAGCACCCCCCGGGTAGCAACCTCTAATAGTAAATAAACAAGAGGTTTGAAGAAGATATTAAGTAACTGTAAGTTTCTAGTACTTGCTACAAGCTTGTACACGCTTTTAAGCTTACTTTTGAATTTATTTTTTTCAACTTCACTGCCCCTCAGATAACTATCTCTAGCAAAAAAAAAACCAGGATGTTTGAAGAAGATATCTTAGCTTAAGCGAATTGGTGAAAAAGCACATTATCGTGATAGATGAAATGGAAAGATATGTGTTGATGAGTTTTTTTCTTATTTTAGTATCAAAGGGGAAAATTAGTTTAAGAAAAGCTACAATAGGCTTATAAATTTTCCTTAGCCTACTTTTGTATCAAATATTTGAGGAATGGCATTTAAGCAGCGGACTCTCATAATAGGCATTCGAAAACAATGTGGTTACGATTACAGCTAAGCGATCTAATTTTTTTACTGATTCCAAATATTTAACAATGTAAATTTAGTATTTTCATCAATGTAGTATTTTATCAAATCTTTTTAGCTTAAAACATCTGTTTGTTGGTAAATAGGCTATACAACATTTGTTGAATATTCTGTGTCGTATCCTGATCTTTCTAATGCACATCGGATAAAATTGAATTAATTCTAAAGCAAGCGCAAAAAATCCTATATATAAAAAAAACGCAAAGTTATTTTACTCACACCTGCTGACTTTGTAAAGAGTTATGTGTATCTTAAATATTACCTTTTCCCCCAGAGTAGTCATTCTGTAGTGATCTAGATGGAACCAGAACATCAAATTTAGAATATCAGGCAAACCCATTGCAGTTGTTTCAGGTTCCTGTCTAGAACAAATCGAGAATCCTGTATTTTTTCCTCAGGGAAATTATCCCGGATGCCTGTTAATTTATTTGCTTTTTGCTGTTGTCTTTTTTTCAGTGGGTGATGGCATCAAATCAATGGACCCAGAAAATCAAAATATACTGAACGTTTCAGAATTTCTAATCAATAGCATTTTAGCCCTCTTTGGGGCAAAATTATCGTTTTGTGCCTTAAAATAGCCACTTTGTTGTAAGCAGGGTCGAGCAATAGATTTTCCAACTGGCTGGTCATTTTTACCGGCTGTTTTTGTCAAAAATTAGTATAATGTCTGTTTCTAATACAATACACAAAATCACTGCAAGAGTCGGTAAAACCGCTACATTTACCAACCGAGATTCAGATTTCGATAGGCTAAATATCATGTCACTATTTTAATGCTGTTTATTTAACCAAATGGAAAATTGTGGCATCATCTATAAGGTCATGGCAGGAGTTGGTAAAACCACTGTATTAACCGACCAAGTTCGAAATTCTGTAGATGACTTCAGCATTTTCGTGGTCTTTATTCAATCGAACAAAATTTTTTTGCTGTGTCAGAAAAACCATGGCGTGAAGCGTCACAATTTTACTACTTTCTTTTTTTTACCGAGTGACCAAAAAATTACGTTAGGGAGAGCAAATAACCCTCCCCCTCCCTCATACGTGACGGCCCTGGTTGTGGCGAAAACATTTGATACTAATTAAAAGGGAACTAGAACTTTGAACTTTCACTCGATAAAGCCATTTTGAGATGTTACGTAATAGGACTTGTTAGAGACATTTAGTCAAGCGGGGAAGTCCCAGTTGTAATTGAGGGGGACAAACACATAGGTGTTACGTAATAACGGTATACACGTGGGATTTGACGCAATAATGCGTGCCTTGCTAGATTTATTGGGGGTGATGTAATCTTACGTGACTTGCTAGATTTATTAGGAATGAAGTAATGGTAGCGCACACGTGGGTGTTAAGTAATGACAATATACATGTAGGATATTATATAATACTTCAAGAGATTTCATTTTCTTTCACATTTTTTTTCTCAGGGAACCTTTATATTGCAAATATTTTTTGTCCACATTAGGGTTTGAAAGGGACTCCCCTCAGTGGCACTGTACCTTGGACATCAGAACTATAAAGGTCTTTCTAACAGATTGATTCGGCTAATACATTTATATGATAACCTATTGCATGCACGAGGGAATTCCCTGTCCGCCTTCTAGAACAATTAAATTGCTCGCATGTTTTCTAGCCATCATCACCGAGCCGCATAACTATCAATAGCAAAGCTATTGATTTTTGGTCTATTGAACACATCCGCATGCTACATTATATTGGTGCACTAACATGACCTAGACAGGTTAAGTTACATAGCAGATCTTACATAGCATCGGCTTTAGATATTTCATTCCGTAAATTAAGTTTCAAGGTTTTATCCTGGATCAATAAATCTACAGGACACACACTTTTGTGCATACAAATTTTATTAATAAACTCAAATTTACAAGCATTATTAAAACACAGAAAAAACAATTAAAACTCAACAACGGAAAAACCTGACATAGGATAAAATATAACCAAAAAGAACCATAAATTAAAGAAATGTTGGAAGCCTGGCAACCATTGCCAGGGAGTGGGCTGATATTAGAGGTAAGTTAAGCCATATTAGGATGTATTTCTGAGAGATATTAATGAAAATGGTTCGTTTCTGCTGAATTATAATATATATAATATAATATTATAATAATTTCTGCTCTATTAGAGGCGCCTACAAGAAAATAAAGACAACTTTTTTACATTTATTTTTTCTGAGTTTTTAATGACAATGCTACCTTTGTTTGAGCCAAGACTATGCATATTTTACGCCACCGTGACAATATGTGACTAGCCCACCCTAACAAACAATTCAAGATAGGGGAGGGTTTTTATTAGAGGTAAAATTTTGTTTACACTTTAGTTCACGTTTTAAAAAACTTCTATAAGCAAAAATTAACATTTTTCATTTTTCGCTGGAAGACAGATCATAGATGCATGTGTGCTGCTAGACCGTCTTTATGGCTAAAACAAATGTCTATATTGAACGTTATTTCATATGACTACCTGTGCTTTTAGAAATGAATGCGTCACTTTATGGTATTACTGTCTCTGAAGCTCGAGGCTCAATATGTATATAGAAATTCAATAATTTAAATCAATTGACTATCTCAGAATTTTCGAACAATAGCATTTTGGACTTCTTTTGGTCAGAATTGTTGTTTTGCACCATAAAATAGCTGAAAATGCCGCTTTGCTGTGGGACAGTTTTTTTGGCTAAGGTAAACGTCTATACTAGCCGTTGATTTTTTTGGACTGTATGCTCATCTTTGTTAGTGGAACTTGTTCCATGTGGATTGTTTTTTCAAGAAACTTGATGTATCCTGATTTATGTCTTCGAGGAACTTGATATATTTTTATTTCTTCTTCATGAAATATATTACATGCTCTTTTTTCTGTTCTTGAAACATGTGCATTGATTTTTTTCCTCGTGAAACCGACTCTGTTTGCGGAACTTGTCACGTGCTGATTTTTGTTCGTGAAACTTAACTTATCTTGATATTTGTCTTCGTTAATCTTGTTGTATGTTGTTTTATTATTTCGTGAAAATTAATTTATCATGATATTTTTGTTCGTGAAACGTGTTGCACGTTGGTTTCTTCTTTGCGAAACCTGATTCATGCTGATTTTTGTTCGTGAAAATTGTTGCATATGAATTATTTCTTCAAGAAACTTAATGTTTCTTGCTTTATGTCTTCAAGAAACTTGTTATGTTTTCATTTCTTCATCATGAAACTTGTTGCATGTTGATTTTTTCTCTTCGTGAAATTTGTACATTGATTTTTCTCATTGTGAAACTGGTTTTATTCATGAGACCTGTTGCGTTCTGATTTTTAAGAAAAAAAGAAAATTCTCAAAGAAAAATATGTCAAGATTAATCAAGTTTCACGACCAAATATCAGAACGTAACAAGTCCCATGAACAAAACCAATTTTACGATGAGAAAAATCAATGTACAAACTTCACGGAGAGAAAACATGAAATAACATTTAATATAGACATTTATTTTAGCCATAAAGACTGTCTCGCAGCACCCATGCATCTATGATCTGTCTTCTACCAAAAAATAAAGAATGCTAATTTTTTCTTATAGAAGATTTTTAAAACGTAACTAAAGTGTAAATAAAACTTTACCTCTAATAACAACCCTCCTCTTTCTTGAATTGTTTGTTAGGGTGGGCTAGCCACATATTGTCATGGTGGCGTAAAATATGCATAGTCTTGGCTCAAAGTAAGGTAGAAAAGTAAAAGGATCCATTTTCATTAATATTTCTCAGAAATACATCCTAATATGGCTTAACTTACCTCTAATATCAGCCCACTCCCTGGCAATGGTTGCCAGGCTTCCCACATTTCTTTAATTTGTGGTTCTTTTTGGTTATATTTTATCTTATTTCAGGTTTTCATAATAAGTATTATGTAATATTTTACATGTATATTGTCATTTCGTAACACCCACGTGTGCGCTACCATTACTTCATTCCTAATAAATGTATCAAGTCATGTAAGATTACCTCACCCCCAATAAATCTAGCAAGGCACGCAAGATTGCGTCAAATCCCACATGTGTACCTTTATTATGTAACACCCATGTGTGTGTCCCCCTCAGTTACAACTGGGACTTCTCCGCTTGACTAACGGTCTCTAACAAGCCCTATTACGTAATATCTTAAAACGTATTATGTAGCAACCAAAACTAAACATTCACTATGACGTATTATGCACCCGCATCTCTTAGAAAACAATCCCTATTACTTAATATCCAAAACAAATACTGATTTGGTGGGCGCCTGAAGGTTTTTTTTTAAAGAAACAGACGCTTGCAACTTGAAAAAAACTTTTTCCTATTATGTAACTGACAGTTGCGTCTTGAAGAAGTATTTAAGAAATTTTTGGGACTAGGATTCGAAGGGATAGCATGCTTGTCGGATCTGGAACCCCTGCACTACTTCCCGAGAAGGGTTCATTGGTTTCTTCTTTGTTTGTATTCAGAGATTTTCCTTTTATACCAGTGGCCGTAAAATATCAGACTATAGGATATCGCGGACGAACATATTTAGACTTTGATTAAAAAAACACGCTTAGGTGTTGACAGGTTCCTTTTCACTGAGGAAGAATACCTTTTATTTTCTTAGAGAGTAGTATATTTTAACAGCTCAAGTACTGCAATAACAAGGTTTAAATTTACCATAAAGAGCGAAGGTGCAAGGGGCTGAGCAACTCGGTATAAAGAAGCTGTTGTACCATTGCTTCCTTTGGGTTCTGATTCAAATGGATTTGCCATATAATCCAAAGAAATTGATTTCATAGGGATAAAATATTGATGAAATATGATTGTGTATTAGGATAATGAAACTAAATTGATAGTTTCTTGGCAGGCGAACGGTATTTAGTTTTCAACGTTATATTAAAAAAGGAAAGGTTGTTCTAAGTATATTTTGTTTTCAAAATATAAATTTTAAATTTATTTCAAATATTGATTAAAACTGTATAGCTCATCAATCTCATAGCCTATTAGCTATAGGAACTTGTCCCATAAGTTTCAAGCCGATCAGGGGTGAAACAATCACCCGAATTAGTATCCTTGAATAATCCTAATTCGAGAAAAAGTTTAACGTGCTTACCTCTCTGCTAAGACGCAGGCGGTGGGATGGGGGAAGAGGTATTGACCAGTTTTAGTTCTGTAATGATACACGGGGAAATTTCTTGCGTAGTTCTTTCTCAGGGCCATCAAGATTGGCCACACCTTGGACTTGGTTCGTTTTTGCAGCTTCTCAGGGATTGAGTCGTTTTTGCACATTGTAACCTATCGCCTTTGACTCTGACGATTTTTGCACCGAGTCAGTAATTCCCTCTTTTGTACCTGTGGAGTACTAAAATTCCACAGCTTGGACTTATTCCGTTTAGTGTTGACTTAGTTCGATTTTGCGCCAGTTTGTTCAAAATCCGCAGCTTGTACTTAGCTTGCTTTTGTGCTCGGTTAGACCTACCTTTGTTTTTGAACTAAGTTCAGAATTAGGTCGTGTTTACGTTGAGTCACTCTGCAGTTTGGACTTCCCTCATTTTTGCAAAGTGCAGGAAGTCAGGATTTGGCTCGCTGTTACAAGTCATCCTAAGACCAAGCTTATTTTTTCGCTTATATTGTAAATCCATACGTCATTCAAGCTTAAACAAAGTGCAGATTGATCACCTTTGAAACAGTTCGTGGTATCAAACTGTAAGTAAGGATCGACCTGGCGCAATAGTAACCAAAACTCTAAAAAAGGAATTATGATATTAACAAATATATCTAAAGAATCGCCTTATTATGCTGATTCTAAATATATAGGATTCATTAAGCTTAGTGTTACCCAGGCTAAGCGCCATGGGAAAAGTTGCCTGAATTTCAAAAAGGGGAAGTACCCCCTAAAAGTCAAAGAATTTTAATGAAAATAACACCATCAGATTCAGTGTATCAGAGTTCCTTACTGTGGGGGTTCCAAGCTCCTTCTGCAAAAATGTGGAATTTTGTATTGTTTTTTTTTTTTTTTAGAAGAAAGATCACGGATGCCTGATTATTTGCCGGTTTTTTTTTCCAAAGAATTTGCCGGTTTTTTCCCAAGGAGCTTTACACTGGGGGGATTTGACAAAACTCCTATGCGAAATTCTTTTCATCTGCCTACTTTCTCTTTCCCTACTCAATTTTGCATGTGGAGATGTTACAGGGGAAATTTTCAGCGTGTTTGGATTTACGGTAAATAATTTTCATGGATGGGGGATTTCGGGAGTGATTAAAAACGATTAGAACTAAAAGTAATTTTCCAATGAAAGTATGCTAAGAAGAATTTGTCAGGCTGAATCTTCTACGAGAAATTTTACGGAGGAGGGGGGTAGTAGGGGGTCAACGGGGATGGAATTATTCAGAAGGAATTTTACGGGAAGGGGGTGTATTTTACGTGGGAGGAACTTTCCACGAAGGATTATCGGTGAGGGAAGGGAATTTTTCATGGAGGATGAGGCCATATTTTCCGGCATTATTTGAAAAGCAATAAGAAATTAAATAATTTTTTTCAACTGAAAGTAAGGAACAACATTAAAACTCAAAAGGAACATAAATTGTTTTGTATATGACGGGGTTGCCTCCCCATCCCCTAAATACCTTGCTCATTACGCTAAAATTTCACTTTCCAGTTTCCAAATAACGACTCCTGAAACACAAGGGCCGTTAGAATAGGAATAACTAGAATAGAATGTTCTTTTTAAAGTGGTGCAAAATGTGTGTTTTATTGTGGTTTTAACGAGGTTCAAAATCCCCATATGTTCTCTTAAGCTCCATTTGCAGAGATATCCATAATTTTGAGCCTTATCCTTGGGGTTGTGTGGGTTAGTTGCCCCTCTGCGTACTTCATCTAACCCTTTCAGTCGTTTTAAGCAAAATAAGTACATCAAAATGGTGATCTGATTGCCAAGAGGGTAATAGGAGTTCCCGGAATTAAAAAGAGTACTAAATGGGTACTTATTTCCTTCTAGTCATGTTTGACTCTTAAAAGAGGTACTATAACTTTCAATTTCTAATCAACTCACCCCTGTCCAAAGCTATTAAAACCATCTCTTTCATACGAAGTGACCAGGAAATAAACATAATAAACACATAAATAATAGGTGGGACACACATCGACCATCGTGATTGGGTTAATTATATTTGTCGTTAGTATATCTCAAGTTGAGCCATGATTCAATTTCTAACTAGCACCATTTTTTTAGGGGGAGAGGGGTAACTATGGAACTAAATTTCTTATTCAATTATGTATAATAAGAAAAATCTTTAATTTGTTCAAAAAATGGATATTGCAAAGGGATGTTGACCTACACTACTAGCAGGTTTTTAGTAAAATCTGTGCTGTGTTTTCTCACCCTTGTTTTAAAATTTCTTAGAACAACGTTTGAAATGCTTCAATCCTAAAGTTTTATAAAGTTTAACTTTAAGGCTGAATAATGATGAGATCACAATTTCCATAACACCTGGAATAGAAATTACGTAAAGTTCGGTTTCTTGGATTTAAGGGTACCCCTTTTTTATTCCAATTTAACTAGTTTTCTTTTCGCCCGGTTTGAAATAGAAATTATTAAACTATGCGATCATTTCTTTGCTGGGGAGGACTATTCGCGAGAAAAATAAACGAAAAAATGTACTTGGTACTTATTTTCGTTGTCTTGGATATTTTCCTAATTACTTCTTCGTTTATTATTTTATTTATTTCTATTTATTCTTTTCTATTTATTTCTTTCCTATTTATTTTTCCTATTTCTACGATGTTCAGCCCGTGAAATGCCTTGAAACTAGTAACTTATTTTTATGAAAATTATAAGAATGTTTTTATTTCAGAAACTAAACAACTACGCTACTGTGTTATCCGCAGTCTCTATGGAAGACGACGAAAAGAATATTAACAAAACTAATGAGCTTCTCCATCTTCTGGTTCACAGGCCGTATACTGGATCTGTGGAAGTTGATCACCCGATTGAACCCCCAAAAGTTGAAACGATATACGATTCTCTCAAGGAGCAATTTTCAAACGAAAAAAATCCATTGCAAAATACTAATGACGAGAATACAGAAGTTGAATCTCCTCAGGGAAATGAATCGAAAGACATATCTTACGAGCCAGCTGATATTTTTGTGAAATATCAACAGGACAATACTTTACATGCCGCTGAAAATCATAAAATTAATGAAGCCCTGTTTGACACCGAGAAAGAAAATTCTGGTTCCGATGACACCCTTACTATAAGTCAATCAAACTCCTCAGATGATATACAAGACGATAAAGAAGAAACAGATCAGGATAATATATACACAAATGATGTACAAAGCATTGAAGAAAATCAAGACGATAATGGTAGTCTCAGTTCATCAGATAACCTAAACAATCCAAAGGCAGAAGATGAAGAAGCATCTGGAGTTGAAATCATAGCGTTAGTTCCCAAGATCTCCTCTGACATGGAAGTAAGACCTTTAGATGCATTAGAATTGCCTAGTCAAGTAGGGAGTAATGAAGAGCAATCAGACACAAAATACACTCACCTAAGTGATGCAGATTCTATTAAGGAAAATCAGCATAAAAATGAGGAATTACAAGCATTTACTGATGTGACTAACAGTAATGTAGAAGACGAAGAATCATCTCAAGTTGAAACTAAGGCAATAGGTCCTGGAACTATTTTTGATGAAGAGAAACAACATTTAGATCGATCAGACACGATGCATCAAATGCATGAAGACGAACAAGGAACTCAGATTGAAATTATGGCACTAGTTCCAAATGCTGCTTTTGATAAACAGAAAAACCCCTTGATCGTTAAAAAGAAGGTTCTAAATGATGGCAGTGATTTGAATACACATAAGAATATTGTCTCTTCAAATTTAAATGTTCAAAATGAAGATATTGATAAAATACAAATTCACATTGCCGATAGTACTTCAGTAGGGGGAATGGAACCTGCAAAAAGCAGTGAGGCAAGCCAAAAAGAAATTCTACCAACTTTAACTGAACATAATAGTGATGGAACTGTAATTAAGCAAGATGACGTAGGAAATAACCTGGAAGAAGAGCCAATTGAAATACATGACGGTGAATCCAGTGAATTTAAAGTGGAAAATGAACAAAAGGAATTTTCAGCACTGCCAGAAATGACGATTTCAAACCAGGAAGGACACGTTGTTGCAGATGTTACTGTAGTTTCCGAGTACAACAATGAAAATATGTCAATAAAAGATACCACAGGGAATGACGACAATCAGTCAATTGAAACACGTGATAGTGAGGGCAGTGAAATTAAGAAGGGAAATGGTGAAACGAATATTTTCGGACAACCAGCATCATCAATTATAAGCTACGAAAATGAAGAAACAACTGTTGCTGATGTCGCAATTCTTTCAGATAGCAATAATCAAAAGATAACTAAGGAAGATACGACAGGGAATGATTCTAACGATGAGTCAATTCAAATACGTGGAACTGTAACAAAACAAGATGCCATCGAGAATAGCCAGGATGAAGATCCGATTGAAATGCAAGACAGTGATTCCATTAGCCTTAAAGTGGAAAATGAGCAAAAGGAATTTTCAACACAACCAGAATCGACAATTTCAAACCAAGAAAGCAAAATTGTTGCAGATGATAGGATATTTTCTGAGCAGAACAATGAAAATGTAATGATAGAAGATACAAATGGGAATAGTAAGGATGATCAGCCAATCGAAACACGTGACAGTGAGGCCAATGAAAATAGAATGGGAAATGAGGAAGCGAATCTTTCAGGCCAACTGGCATCATCAATTATAAACTACGAAAATGAAGAAAAAATTGTTGCTGATGTCGCAATTCTTTCAGATAGCAATAATCAAAAGATAACTAAGGAAGATACGACAGGGAATGATTCTAACGATGAGTCAATTCAAATGCATGGAACTTTAACAAAACAAGATACCATCGAGAATAGCCAGGATGAAGAGCCAATTGAAATGCAAGACAGTGATTCTAGTAGCCTTAAAGTGGAAAATGAGCAAAAGGAATTTTCAGAACAACCAGAATCGCCAATTTCAAACCAAGAAAGCCAAATTGTTGCAGATGATAGGATATTTTCTGAACAGTACGATGAAAAGGTAACAATAGAACGTAACAGAGGGAGTAGTAACGATGATCAGCCAATTGAAACGCGTGACAGTGAGGCCAGTGAAATTAAGATAGGAAAGGAGGAAGCAAATATTTTAGGCCAATCAGCATCATCAATTATAAGCCACGAAAATGGAGAAAAAATTGTTGCTAATGGCGTAATCTTATCTGATAGTAGTAATCAAAAGATATCTAAGGAAGGCACGACAGGGAATGACCCTAATGATGAGCCTATTCAAATGGATGACAGCGATTCCAGCAACTCTAAGCTAGAAAATGAACCTATGAATCTGTTAGCACAGCCAACGTCATCAGTTTTAAATAAACAAAATGGAGAAGGTGCTGTTGCAGATGTTACAATCGTCTCTGAGATCGACGATAGAATAATGGAAAAAGAAGACACCCCGGAAAACAGCCATACTGATGAAACAGTGGAAATTCACGATTTTGATTCCAGTGACTCTAAAATCGAAAATGAACAAAAGAAACCATTGGTGCAGCCAATGACAGCAGATTTGAACCAAGAACAGATTACTGCAGACGTAACAATTTCATCTAATGGCCAAACTAAAATTATAACAAAAGAAGATATCACGGGAAACAACCATGATGAAGAGCCTGCTGAAATTCATGACAGTGTTTCCAATGATGCTAAGATCAAGAATGAGCAAGCGAATGTTTTAGCTCCGATAGCACCAATAGTTGTAAACCAAGATGAAGAAGCTAAAATTGTTACAGGTGTACAACTGCTCTCTGATAGCAATAATGGGAAGGTAACAAAAGTGGGGACCATGGAGACCGACCATTATGAACAGAAAAACGAGGTACAGGTCAGGGATGTCACTGACTCTATGACAGACAATGAAGAAAAAATTAATTCACTGCAGCCTATACTATCAGTTTTGAACCAAGAAAGCGAAGGAACAATTGTTAAAGATGTCACAATTATCTCAAATAATCCAATCCATTTTGGAAGTTCTATTCCTGATGATAATATTCTTGATAAGAAGGACGACGAAATTTCTAAGCAAAATGGGCAGCATTTTCCAACAAACCACCATGAAATTGAAAATGGTAATCAAAATGGAGAAACAATCCAGGACTTAGTTTTCGACCAGCATCAGAAAATAGAAGATAATGTCTCTCATAGAGAAAACAATGTTACGCCAAAAGACAACAGTGAAGTTTTTAATAATGAATCAGGAGAAACAGAAAAGGGCACATCTAATATTAACGATCAGGTATACAATTTGCAAAGCTTCGATTCTACGAATCTAGCTGGTCAAGACAATACAAAGGATATTTTGCAGCAAGATAATACTATCAAAATTTTACACAATGTTTTAGATGAGCAGAATGATCCAGAAAATGCCGACGAAAAAGAAACTGAGAGTTATGGCAGTGCCAATTTAGATGAGATTCAAGACACAAAAACTGTTCCCAGCCAAGTGGGCCAGAACAATATCTCAGAAGAACCGTCGATAATGGATCAAAAGATCTACAATATAGGCTTTGACTTGGCAAATAAGGATTTGAATATTGTTACTTCGCAAGATGATGTTTTTGCTGATGGAGACGAATTAGAATCAATTGAGGACGATTGGTCAGCATTCCGTGGACTTTTGGAAGACCCTGAGGACTCGGAAACAGCCACTCAAAGTAGCTTCAATTACGAAAAGGAAAAAATCCTGAATGATGGTAGCAACTCAGATTCCAGCTTTACAGGTAACGGAAACAGTTTAAGCAATAAAGAAAGTCCCATAGTGCTGGCGAATGAAGCTGATTCACATGAGCCTCCTATTAGTACAAGCACTGAGCTTTCCAATACTTTATTAAATATGCTAAAGAATTTGAAAGAACATCAATACGAGAAGGTAGCTGGTGACTATTCGTCTGTAAATATCCTTGAAAATATGATTGCAGAAGTCCGTGGTGAGATGTCAAACTTAGAGCAACTTTATTCGACATTAACAGCGATTGAGCTCTCAGGAAATGTACTGTTCGATTCTGAGCAAGATGAATTACTGGACGATAAATTAAAAGGCCGAGATAATAGACTGGAAGAACTAAATTCCATATACACAAAATATGCTGAAAATCTGAAAGCAGAAAACCTGAATGAACACAAAGAAACAGTATTGGCAATGCTACGGTTCTACTCAAATGGCGTAGCAATGCTGGGACGTATGAAAGAAGGATTAAAGCCAAAAGAGAGCTCAATAGTAGTCAAAGAGGCAGCAACGCTCAAAGATTCTGATTCAGATCAAATAGGCTTTCAAGAAACAAATAAAAAAGTTGAGAACCCCGTTGGTGAATTTCTTTTGAATGAGCTTAAGAACATTCAAATGAACCAAATCAACAACGTTGCTGGAGAGTATACAACGTCTGAAGGACTTGAAAAAATGATTGACAGCGTAAGTAAGGAGAGAAATGATCTTGTCAACTTGTTTTCCTTGCTAGTAAAAATATCGAGTGGGGGGAATACACTGGAGCCTGAAAGAATGAGTGATGAGGAAATTTCACCTCAATTGTACCAAAGTCAAATCGATAAGGCATCAAGCTTTATAAGAAGGTATAGCAGTCAATTAAATGAAGCAAACTTGGACACTCATAAGTCTTATGTTCTCTCTATGATAACTAGAGATGACAATTTCCTTGAAGATCTATTTCGCATGAAGACTAATGCTAAGTCAAACAATCTACCTTTACCGACAGATGAAATCATCAATATGGATCAAGCCACTTTTGAAAATTCAAATAGTTTACAAGATTCAGAAAATAATTCAGCCACTGAGATTCCTCCCATGTTTCCGTTTCCTGAAGATGAGCTTGTAATCATTCCGACAGTTAACGAAAAAAAGAATGAAACAGAATATAGAATTGTTGGTGACATCCCCAAAAGTACTTCAAATTTATTACCAGTTTCAGAATTGGTTAATGAAGAGACACTTGAAGCCAATTCTGAGGACCAGGGTCCTCTCAAATCAAGTAACTTAGCTCATTCAATGGGTGAAGTCGCAGATATACCTCAGACAGATTTAGAAGTTCCACAGAATTTAGAAAAGCTACATATCCAAAAGACTCCTTCTAAGCTCCTCTTCGCTGATGATGAAGTCATGTCAGCTTTTGATGGGAACGTAAATGATGAAACGGCTGAAACTCTTGCTGGCAGCAATAATCTGAATTTGGATCCAGTTCCTTTTAAGGAAACAGAAGAATATATTGAAGAAAGTTTAAAATATAGAGATCCCTCTGCAGAAAATAACCCTGCTCTGTCAGCAGATGAAATGATTAACTCAGATCAAACCACTCTGGAACAATTAAATGTTTTGCAAGATTCAAAAAGAAATTCTGAACATCAAGATGTCAATACAAAGGAAAACGATGCTAGCGTTGTTGCTTTAGTTGAAATTATTGAAAAAGTTCCGGACTCAACGAATGAGGCAATAGAGGATGATAAAGTAGACATTTCAAAAGTCACACAAAGTGAAGCAACCGAAAATACAGGAATGAAAATAAAAGAGTCGAGTGAATTGATTCCCACAATGGACCATGCCCAGGAAGCTGCAGAGACTGCTGCAGATGTAATAGTTGGAGAAGCTCCCGAAACAAGGTATGGTGAAGGAGAAAATTTCAAAAAGTTACCGAATGATTCTGATTTGGCTCTTGATAATTCTAGTGAACAAGGTGTAGAGAACCAGAGAGTAAATGAACAACTAGACAGCACAATGGACCTTGAAATACTTCAAGGGATTAATAGCTATGACAAACTGGAGCCAGTAAAATCAAATCCCGTTATAATCGGAATTACGGCAAGTCAAGATTCACAGCAGGTGAAAACTTTAAATACAGAAAGTAATGTAAATGAATGGCAGCCCCACGAGTCTACAATTGATATGAAATCTCATCAACTTTCAGATTTAAACCCCAACACTGCTCCTTCAAACGAGGATGAAGACGCAAACCCTGCA